>NW_026623078.1:3837228-4034728 GCF_023065955.2 Ursus arctos | reverse complement strand
GTTAGGGTTCAGGTTACGGTTCGGGTTAGGGTTCGAGTAAGGGTTAGGGTAAGGGTTAGGATTAGGTTAGGGTTAGGGTTAGGGTTCGAGTTAGGATTCGGGTTAGAGTTCGGGTAGGGTTAGGGTTAGGGTTAGGGTTCCGTTTAGGGTTCGGGATTGGGTTAGGGTTTGGGTTAGGGCTAGGGTTCGGTTTAGGATTAGGGTTCGGGTTAGGGTTATGGTTAGGGATCAGGTTAGGGTAAGGGTTAGGGTTAGGGGTTAGGGTTAGCGTTAGGGTTCGGGTTAGGGTCAGGGTAATGGTCAGGATCAGGCTCAGGGTCTGGGTCAGGGTATAGGGTTTGGGTTCCAGTTAGGGTACGGGTCGGGTAAGAGACCACAGTGCCCAGGCACCGTCTGAGCCCTTCCCTCATCCCGGCGGTTTTGCAGCAGGACTTCAACCCGAACGAACCCAGCCCGGAGACCCCCTGGGGCAAAAACGGCTTCCGAGGAACAATATGCTCTTGCTGTGGAAAACCTATCCCAAGGGGGGGTAGCCAAGTAAACAAAATGCCACACACCCAGGTGTAAGAGACAACATTGCCCAGGCATGGTCTAAGCCCCTCACCTCGTCCCTGTGCTTTTGGGAGCCTGAGGGACACCCGAGGCCCACGGCCCTGAGACCCGTTTGGCAAAAAGCCGGCTTCCAATAGAAACAGTTTTCCTGATGTGCGGACCCTATCACAAGTGGTTGTGGCAAGGTAAAGCAAATGCCATCCACTTCTCTGGAAGAAACCACAGTGCCCAGCCATGTTCTAAGCCCTCCCATTGTCACTGGGATTCTGGAAATAGGAGTGAAAAGAGAGGAGCAGAGCACTGGGACCGGATTGACAAAAACCGGCTTCCCACGGGAAAGTCTTTCTCCACGTGCAGACATGCTCCCAGGTGCCTGTGGCAAGGTGAAGGAAATGCCATACACTGACCTGTAAGAGACCACAGGGCCCAGGCACCATCTGAGCCCTTCATCCCGGCGATTTTGCTAGCAGGAGTTCGACCCCAATGAACACAGCCCGGAGACCCCCTGGGGCAAAAACGGCTTCCGAGGAGAAATATGCCCTTGCTGTGGAAAACCTATCCCAAGTGGGGGTAGCCAGGTAAACAAAATGCCAAACACCCAGGTGTAAGAGACAACATTGCCCAGGCATGGTCTAAGCCCCTCACCTCGTCCCTGTGCTTTTGGGAGCCTGAGGGACACCCGAGGCCCAAGGCCCTGAGACCCGTTTGGCAAATAGCCGACTTCCAACAGAAACAGTTTTCCTGAGGTGCAGACCCACCTACGGTTTGCGTTAGCCCCCAGGAGGCCGTCAGGCCCAATCCCATGGCTGTATGGCACGTGGTGGGGCGGGCCGAGGGGACTGAGCTGGCGAGTGGGACCATGGGCCCACAGGTTTTGGCGTGGGGGACTTTGAAGATCCTCAGGGGCTAGGAGGGCTCTGCTCCTTCTCCTGCCTCGTATGACCGATGGGCCCCCTAGAGTCCCAGGTGGCGTGGGGCTGCAGGGTGAGTATGGCGCTGGGTCTTGGGTCCCCAACCTCGGCTGCTGTGGCACCAGGCACCTTGGGTGGGGCCCCTCAGGAGCCCACTTAGAGTAGTGTTAGCCCCCGGGAGGCCGGCAAGCCCGACCTGTTGGATGTGCGGAGAGCAGAGGGGCAGCCCAAGATGAGGGCGCTGAGGAGTGGGAGCGTGGGCCCAAGCGTTTTGGCGCTGGGGGCCTTCAAAAGTCGTCAGGGGCTCGGAGTGCCCTGCACGTTCTCCTGCTCTGAATGACGGGCGGGGCCAATAATGGCCTGTGTGGCGGTGGGGCGAAGGGTGAGTCCAGCGCTGGGGCTCGGGGGTCCCAATCCCCCCGGCGTTGCGGTGCCAGGCTCCTTTGGAGGGGCCCCTCGGGTCAGAACAAGGGTTAGGATTAGCCCCCAGGAGGCCGGCAGGAAGGATCCACCGGCGGTGTGGCTAGCGGGCGGGGGGGGGGGGGGGCGGGTGCGGTGGGGGGGGTGGGCGACCGGAGGGGAGGGCGGTGCAGAGCGGAGCGTGGCCCCAAGTGTTTTGGCGCAGGGGGCCTTCGAAGCTCCCCGGGAGCTCGGAGGGCCCTAACCTTTCACCCCCGCTGAATGACCGGCGGCGCCCCTAGCGGCCCGGGTGGCGGGGGGCTGCAGGGTGAGTTCAGCGCTGGGGTTTGGAGGTTCCCAATCCCTGGCGTTGGGGCGCCAGGCACCTTGGGATGGGCGCCTCGGGGACCCACCTAGGGTTTGGGTTAGCCCCCAGGAGGCCTTCAGGCCCAATCCCCTGGCTGTGTGGCTCGCAGTGGGGCGGACCGAGGGGAGGGAGCTGGCGAGCGGGACCGTGGGCCCACAGGTTTTGGCGCGGGGCCTTCTAAGGAGGTCGGGGGCTCGGAAGGCCCTGCCCCTTTCCCGCCTGAATGACCGGCAGCGACCCTAGCAGCCCGGGTGCCAGGGGGCTGCAGGGTGAGTCCGGCCCTGGGGCTAGGACGTCCAGGATCCCTGGCATGGCCGCGCAAGACCCTTTGGGAGGGGCCCCTCCGGGACCGCCCTAGGGTTAAGGTTACCCCCAGGTGGCCGGCAGGTCCGATCCGCCTGCTGTCTTTCGAGCGGAGGGGCCGGTTGAGGTGAGGGCGCTGACTAGTGGGAACGTGGGCCCAAGAGCTTTGGGGCGGGGGCCATCGAAGGTCGGCGGGGGCTCAGAGGGCCCTGCCCTTTCTCCAGCCCTGAATGAGCGGCAGCCCCCCTAGTGGCCCAGGTGGTGGAGGGGCAGCAGTGTTAGTCTTGCCCTGGGGCTCGGGGGTCCCCAGTGACCGGAGTTGCGGTGCCAGGACCCTTGGGAGGGGCCCCTCGGGGGCCCACCTAGGGTTAGGATTAGCCCCCAGGACGCCGGCAGGCAGGATCCACCAGCGGTGTGGCGAGCCGGGGAGGGGGCTGCCGGAGGGGAGGGCGATGGAGAGCGGAGCGTGGGCCCAAGTGTTTTGGCGCAGGGGGCCTTCGAAGGTCCCCGGGAATTCGAAGGGCCCTACCCGTTCACCCACCCTGAATGATGGGCGGCGCTCCTAGCGGCCCAGGTGGCGAGGGGCTGCAGGGTGAGTCCAGCGCTGGGGTTTGGAGGTTCCCAATCCCCAGCGTTGGGGCGCCAAGCCCCTTGGAATGGTCCCCTTGGGGACCCACCTAGGGTTTGCGTTAACCCCCAGGAGGCCGTCAGGCCCAATCCCCTGGCTGCGTGGCGCGCAGTGGGGCGGGCCGAGGGGACGGAGCTGGCGAGCGGGACCTTGGGCAGACAGGTTTTGGCGTGGGGGCCTTCGAAGATCCTCAGGGGCTAGTAGGGCCCTGCCCGTTCTCCCACCTGAATGACGGGCGGCGCCCCTAGTGGCCCCGGTGGCGGGGGCTGCAGGGTGTGTCTGGCCCTGGGGCTAGGACGTCCAGGATCCCGGGGCGTGGCTGCACAAGGCCCCTTGGGAGGGGCCCCTCGGGGACCGACGAGGGTTAGGGTTAGCCCCCAGGAGGCTGGCAGGTCCGATCCGCCTGCTGTGTTTCCAGCGGAGGGGCAGGTTGAGGTGACGGTGCTGACTAGAGGATACGTGGGCCCAAGTGCTTTGGGGCGGGGGCGCCATCAAAGGTCGGCGGGGGCTCGGAGGGCCCTGCCCGTTCTCCCGCCCTGTATGACCGGTGGGCCCTAGAGGCCCAGGTGGCCAGGGGCTGCAGGGTGAGTCCAGCGTTGCGTCTCGGGTCCCCAATCTCCGGCACTGAGGCGCCAGGCCCCTTGGGTGGGGCCCCTCAGGAGCCCACCTAGACTTAGTGTTAGCCCCCGGGAGAGCGGCAGGTCCAATCCGCCTGCTGTGTTTCGAGCGGAGGGGCAGGTTGAGGTGTGGGCGCTGACTAGTGGGAACGTGGGCCCAAGCGCTTTGGGGCAGGGGGCCATCGAAGGTCTGCGGGGGCTCGGAGGGCCCTGCCCCTTCTCCAGGCCTGAATGAGAGACAGTGCCCCTAGTGGCCCAGGTGGTGGAGGGGCAGCAGTGTTAGTCTTGCCCTGGGGCTCGGGGGTCCCCAATCCCCAGCATTGCAGCCCCAGGCCCCTTGTCAAGGGCCTCTCGGGGACCGACCTAGGGTCAGGGTTAGCAAGAAGGATGCCGGCAGGCCCGAAATGCCTGCTGTGCAGCGAGTGGAGGGGCGGGCGGAGTGAGGACACTGGCAAGCTGGAGCCTGGGCCCAAACATTTTGGAGCGGGGCGGGGGCCTTCAAAGGTTGCCTGGGGCACAGAGGGCCCTGCCCGTTCTCACGCCCTGAATGACCGGCGGGCCCCCTAGCGGCCCAGGTGGCGGGGGGCTGCAGGGTGAGTCCGGCGCTGGGTCTCCGGTCCCCAATCCCCTGCGTTGGGGCGCCAGGCCCCTGGGGAGGGGCCCCTCAGGAGCCCACCTAGAGTTAGGGTTAGCCCCCAGGAGGCTGGCAAGCCCTATCTGCTGGATGTGCTGCGAGCGGAGGGGCAGGCTGAGCTGAGGGGGCTGAGGAGTGGGAGCGTGGGCCCAAGCGTTTTGGCGCGGGGGGCCTTCCAAAGTCGTCAGGGGCTCGGAATGCCCTGCACGTTCTCCCGCTCTGAATGACCGGCGGCGCCAATAATGGCCTGGGTGGCGGTGGGGCGGACGGTGAGTCCAGCGCTGGGGCTCGGGGGTCCCAATCCCCAGCGTTGCAGTGCCAGGCCCCTTGGGAGTGGCCCCTTGGAGGCCGAACTAGGGTTAGGATTAGCCCCCAGGAGGCCGGCAGGTAAGATCCACCGGCGGTGTGGCGAGCGGGGGGGTGGCCGAGGAGAGGGCGCTGGAGAGCGGAGCTTGCGCCCAAGTGTTTTGGCGCGGGGGCCTTGGAAGGTCGGAGGGGGCTCGGAGGGCCCTACCCGTTCTCCAGCCTGAATGACCGGCGGCGCCCCTAGCGGCCCGGGTGGTGGGGGCCTGCAGGGTGATTCCAGCACTGGGGTTTGGAGGTTCCCAATCCCCGGCGTTGGGGCGCCAAGCCCCTTGGGATGGGCCCCTCAGGGACCCACCTGGGATTGCGTTAGCCCCCAGGAGGCCTTCAGGCCCAATCCCCTGGCTGTGTGGTGCACGGTGGGGAGGGCCGAGGGGACGGAGCTGGCGAGCGGGACCTTGGGACCACAGGTTTTGGCGTGGGGGCCTTCGACGATCCTTAGGGGCTAGGAGGGCCCTGCCCCTTCTCCCGCCTGAATGACCAGCGGCGCCCCTAGCGACCCAGGTGGCAGGGGGCTGCTGGTAAAGTCCGGCGCTCGGTCTCGGGTCCCCAATCCCAGGCGTTGGGGCGCCAGGCCCCTTGGGTGGGGCCCCTCAGGAACCCACCTAGAGTTCGGGTTAGCCCCCAGTAGTCCCGCAAGCCCGATCTGCTGGATGTGCGGCGAGCGGAGGGGCAGGCCGAGCTGAGGGCGCTGAGGACTGGGAGCGTTGGCCCAAGCGTTTTGGCGCGGGGGGCCTTCAAAAGTCGTCAGGGGCTCGGAGTGCCCTGCACGTTCTCCCGCTCTGAATGATCGGCAGCGCCAATAAAGGCCTGGGTGGCGGTGGGGCGAAGGGTGAGTCCAGCGCTGGGGCTCGGGGGTCCCAATCCCCGGCGTTGCAGTGCTAGGCCCCTTGGGAGGGGCCCCTCGGGGCCGAAAAAAGGTTAGGATTAGCCCCCAGGAGGCCGGCAGGCAGGATCCACGGGCGGTGTGGCGAGGGGAGGGGGGGGGGCGGCCGGAGGGGAGGGCGCTGGAGAGCGGAGCGTGGCCCCAAGTGTTTTGGCGCAGGGGGCCTTTGAAGCTCCCCGGGGGCTCAGAGGGCCCTACCCGTTCTCCCCCCCTGAATGACCGGCGGCGCCCCTAGCGGCCCGGGTGCCGGGGGGCTGCAGGGTGAGTCCAGCGCTGGGGTTTGGAGGTTCCCAATCCCCGCCATTGGGGCGCCAAGCCCCTTGGGATGGGCCCCTCGGGGACCCACCTAGGGTTTGGGTTAGCCCCCAGGAGGCCTTCAGGCCCAATCCCCTGGCTGTGTGGCTCACGGTGGGGCGGACCGAGGGGAGGGAGCTCGCTAGCGGGACCGTGGGCCCACAGGTTTTGGCGCGGGGCCTTCTAAGGAGGTCGGGGGCTCGGAGGGCCCTGCCCCTTCTCCCGCCTGAATAACCTGCGGCGCCCCTAGCAGCCCGGGTGCCAGGGGGCTGCAGGGTGAGTCCGGCCCTGGGGCTAGGACGTCCAGGATCCCTGGCATGGCCGCGCAAGACCCTTTGGGAGGGGCCCCTCCGGGACCGCCCTAGGGTTAAGGTTACCCCCAGGTGGCCAGCAGGTCCGATCCGCCTGCTGTCTTTCGAGCGGAGGGGCCAGTTGAGGTGAGGGCGCTGACTAGTGGGAACAAGGGCCCAAGCGCTTTGGGGCGGGGGGCCATCGAAGCTCAGCGGGGGCTCAGAGGGCTCTGCCAGTTCTCCAGCCCTGAATGAGCGGCAGCCCCCCTAGTGGCCCAGGTGGTGGAGGGGCAGCAGTGTTAGTCTTGCCCTGGGGCTCGGGGGTCCCCAATGCCCGGAGTTGCGGTGCCAGGACCCTTGGGAGGGGCCCCTCGGGGGCCCACCTAGGGTTAGGATTAGCCCCCAGGACGCCGGCAGGCAGGATCCACCGGCGGTGTGGCGAGCCGAGGGGCGGGCCGAGGGGAGGGCGCTGGAGAGTGGAGGATGGGCCCAAGTGTTTCGGCGCAGGGGGTCTTCGAAGCTCCCCGGGGGCTCAGAGGGCCCTTCCCGTTCTCCCCCCCGAATGACCGGTGGCGCCCCTAGCGGCCCGGGTGGCGGGGGACTGCAGGGTGAGTCCAGCGCTGGGGTTTGGAGGTTCCCAATCCCCAGCATTGGGGTGCCAAGATCCTTGGGATGGGCCCCTCCGGGACCCACCTAGGGTTTGCGTTAGCCCCCAGGAGGCCGTCAGGCCCAATCCCCTGGCTGTGTGGCGCGCGGTGGGGCGGGCCGAGTGGACGGAGCAGGCGAGCGGGACCGTGGGCCCACAGGTTTTGGCGTGGGGGACTTCGAAGATCCTCAGGTGCTAGGAGGGCCCTGTCCCTTCTCCCGCCTGAATGACCGGCAGCGCCCCTAGCAGCCCGGGTGGCGGGGGCTTCAGGGTGTGTCCGGCCCTGGGGCTAGGACGTCCAGGATCCCGGGCGTGGTAGCTCAAGGCCCCTTGGGAGGGGCCCCTCGGGGACCAACGAGGGTTAGGGTTAGCCCCCAGGAGCCCGTCAGGCCCAATCCCCTGGCTGTGTGGCATGCGGTGGGGCGGGCCGAGGGGACGCAGCTGGCGAGCGGGACCGTGGGCCCACAGGTTTTTGCGTGGGGGACTTCGAAGATCCTCAGGGGCTAGGAGGGCCCTGCCCCTTCTCCCGCCCCGTATGACCGGTGGGCCCCCTGGAGGCCCAGGTGGCGGGGGACTGCAGGGTGAGTCCGGCGCTGGGTCTCGGGTCCCCAACCTCCGCCGCTGTGGCGCCAGGCACCTTGTGTGGGGCCCCTCAGGAGCCCACCTAGAGTTATTGTTAGCCCCCGGGAGGCCGGCAAGCCCGACCTGCTGGATGTGCAGCGAGCAGAGGGGTAGGCCGAGCTGAGGGCGCTGAGGAGTGGGAGCGTAGGCCCAACCGTTTTGGCGCGGGGGGGCCTTCGAAGGTTGCCTGGGGCACAGAGGGCCCTGCCCATTCTCACGCCCTGAATGACCGGTGGGCCCCCTAGCGGCCCAGGTGGTGGGGGGCTGCGGGTAAAGTCCGGCCCTTGGTCTCGGGTCCCCAATCCCCGGCGTTGGGGCGCCAGGCCCCTTGGGTGGGGCCCCTCAGGAGCCCACTTAGAGTTAAGGTTAGCCCCCAGGACTCCCGCAAGCCCGATCTGCTGGAGGTACGGCGAACGGAGGGGCAGGCCGAGCTGAGGGCGCTGAGGAGTGGGAACGTGGGCCCAAGCGTTTTGGCGCGGGGGTCCTTCGAAAGTCTCAGGGGCTCGGAGTGCCCTGCACGTTCTCACACTCTGAATGACCGGCGGCGCCAATAACGGCCTGGGTGGCGGTGGGGCAGAGGATGAGTCCAGTGCTGGGGCTCGGGGGTCCCAATCCCCGGCGTTGCGGTGCCAGGCCCCTTGGGAGTGGCCCCTCGGGTGCCGAACAAGGGTTAGGATTAGCCCCCAGGAGGCCGGCAGGCAGGATCCAGGGGCGGTGTGGCGAGCGGGGGGGTGGCCGGAGGGGAGGGCACTGGAGAGCGGAGCATGGGCCCAAGTGTTTTGGCGCAGGGGGCCTTCGAAGCTCCCCGGGAATTCAGAGGGCCTTACCCGTTCTCCCCCCCTTAATGACCGGCAGCGCTCCTAGTGGCCCTGGTGGCGTGGGGCTGCAGGGTGAGTCCAGCGCTGGGGTTTGGAGGTTCCCAATCCCCGGCGTTGGGGCGCCAAACCCCTTGGGATGGTCCCCTCGGGGACTCACCTAGGGTTTGCGTGAGCCCCCAGGAGGCCGTCAGGCCCAATCCCCTGGCTGTGTGGCGCGCGGAGGGGCGGGCCGAGGGGATGGAGCTGGCGAGCGGGACCATGGGCCCACAGGTTTTGGCGTGGGGGCCTTCGAAGATCCTCAGGGGCTAGTAGGGCCCTGCCCGTTCTTCCGCCTGAATGACGGGCGGCGCCCCTAGCGGCCCCGGTGGCGGGGGCTGCAGGGTGTGTCCGGCCCTGGGGCTAGGACGTCCAGGATCCCGGGCGTGGCTGCGCAAGGCCCCTTGGGAGGGGACCCTCGGGGACTGACCTAGGGTTAGGGTTAGCCCCCAGGAGGCCGGCAGGTCTGATCCGCCTGCTGTGTTTGGAGCGGAGGGGCAGGGTGAGGTGAGGGCGCTGTCTAGAGGGAACGTGGGCCCAAGCGCTTTGGGGCGGGGGGGCCATCGAAGGTCGGCGGGGGCTCGGAGGGCCCTGCCCCTTCTCCCGCCTGAATGACCGGCGGCGCCCCTAGTGCCCAGGTGGTGGAGGGGCAGCAGTGTTAGTCTGGCCCTGGGGCTCGGGGGTCCCCAATCCCCAGTGTTGCAGCCCCAGGCCCCTTGTCTGGGGCCTCTCCGGGACTACCTTAGGGTCAGGGTTAGCAAGCAGGATGCCGGCAGGCGCGAAATGCCCGCTGTGCAGCGAGTGGAGGGGCGGGCCGAATGAGGGGCCAGCGAACGGGAACCTGGGCCCAAACATTTGGCGGGGGTGCCTTCGAAGGTAGCCGGGAGCTCAGAGGGCCCTGCCCGTTCTCCCGCCCACATGAGCGGTGGGCCCCCTAGAGGCCCAGGTGGCGGGGGGCTGCAGGGTGAGTCCGGCGCTGGGTCTCGGGTCCCCAATCCCAGGCGTTGGGGCGCCAGGCCCCTTGCGAGGGGCCCCTAAGGAGCCCACCTAGAGTTAGGGTTAGCCCCCAGGAGGCCGGCAAGCCCGATCTGCTGGATGTGCAGCGAGCGGAGGGGCAGGCCGAGCTGAGGGCGTTGAGGAGTGGGAGCGGGGGCCCAAGAGTTTGGCGCGGGGGCCTTCGAAATGCGCCAGGGGCTCGGTGTGCCCTGCACATTCTCCCGCCCTGAATGACCAGCGGCGCCAATAAAGGCCCGGGTGGCGGTGGGGCGGAGGCTGAGTCCAGCGCTGGGGCGGGGGTCCCCAATCCCTGGCATTGCGGTGCCAGGCCCCTTGGGAGGAGCCCCTTGGGGGCCGACCTAGGGTTAGGATTAGCCCCGAGGAGGCCGGCAGGCAGGATCCAAGGGCGGTGTGGCGGGGGAGGGGCGGGCCGAGGGGAGGGCGCTGGTGAGTGGGAGCGTGGGCACAAGTGTTTTGTCGCAGGCGGCCTTCGAAGCTCGCCAGGGGCTTGGAGGGTCCTACCCGTTCTCGAGCCTGAATGACTGGCGGCGCCGCTAGCGGCCCGGGTGGCGGGGGGCTGCAGGGTAAGTCCAGCGCTGGGGTTCGGAGGTTCCCAATCTCCAGCGTTGGGGCGCCAAGCCCCTTGGGATGGGCCCTTCGGGGACCGACCTAGGGTTAGGATTAGCCTCCAGGAGTACAGCAGGTCCGATCCGCCTGCTGTGTTTCGAGCGGAGGGGCGGGTTGAGGTGAGGGCGCTGACTAGTGGGAACGTGGGCCCAAGCGCTTGGGGAGCGGGTGAATCGAGGGTTGGGGGGGCTGGGAGGGCCCTGTATGTTCTCCTGCCCTGAATGAGCGGCAGCGCCCCTAGTGGCCCAGGTGGTGAGGGGCAGCAGTGTTAGTTTGGCCCTGGGGCACTGGGGTCCCCAATCCCCAGCGTTGCATCCCTGGGCCCCTTGTCAGGGGCCTCTCGGGGACTGACCTAGGGTTAGGGTTAGCAAGCAGGATGCCGGCAGGCCCGAAATGCCTGCTGTGTGGAAGGTGAGGGGCGGGCGGAGTGAGGGCGCTGGCGAGCAGAAGCCTGGGCCCAAACATTTTGGCGCGGGGGGCTTTCGAAGGTCGCTGCGGGCTTAGAGGGCCCTGCCTGTTCTCCCCCCCTGAATAACCGGCAGGCCCCCTAGCCGCCCAGGTGTGGGGGGCTGCAGGGTGTATCCGGCGCTGGGTGTCGGGTCCCCAATCCCTGGCGTTGGGGCGCCAAGCACCTTGGGATGGGCCCCTCCGGGACCCACCTAGGGTTTGGCTTAGTCCCCAGGAGGCCATCAGGCCCAATCCCCTGGCTGTGTAGCGCGCGTTGCGGCGGGCCAGGGGAGGGAGCTGGCGAGCGGGACCGTGGGCCCACAGGTTTTGGCGCTGGGGCGGCCTTCGAAGGTCGTCAGGGGCTTGTAGGACCCTGCCCCTTCTACCGCCTGAATGACCGGCGGCGCTCCTAGCGGCCCGGGGGGCGGGTGGCTGCAGGGTGAGTCCGGCCCTGGGGCTAGGACGTCCAGGATCCCGGGCATGGCGGCGCAAGGCCCCTTGGGAGGGGCCCCTCGGGAACCGAGCTAGGGTAAATGTTAGCCCCCAGGAGGCCAGCAGGTCCGATCCGGCTGCTGTGTTTCCAGCGGAGGGGCGGGTTTAGGTGAGGGCGCTGACTAGTGGGAAAGTGGGCCCAAGCGCTTTGGGGCAGGGGGCAATCAAATGTCGAAGGGGGCTTGGAGGGCCCTGCCCGTTCTCCCGCCGGGAATGAGCGGTAGCGCCCCTAGTGGCCCAGGTGGTGGAGGGGCAACAGTGTTAGTCCGGCCCTGGGGCACTGGTGTCCCCATCCTCAGCGTTGCATCTCCGGGCCCCTTGTCAGGGGCCTCTCGGGGACTTACCTAGGGTTAGGGTTAGCAAGCAGGATGCCGGCAGGCCCAAAATGCCGACTGTGCGGCGAGTGGAGGGGCTGGCGGAGTGAGGGCGCTGGCGAGCAGGAGCCTGGGCCCAAACATTTTGGCGCCTGGGGCCTTCCAAGCTTGCTGGTGGCTCAGGGGGCCCTGCCCGTTCTCCCGCCCTGATGACAGGCGGCGCCAATAACGGCCTGGGTGGCGGTGGGGCGGAGGGTGAGTCCAGCGCTGGGTCTCGGGTCCCCAATCCCAGGCGTTGGGGCGCCAGGCCCCTTGCGAGGGGCCCCTAAGGAGCCCACCTAGAGTTAGGGTTAGCCCCCAGGAGGCCGGCAAGCCCGATCTGCTGGATGTGCAGCGAGCGGAGGGGCAGGCCGAGCTGAGGGCGTTGAGGAGTGGGAGCGGGGGCCCAAGAGTTTGGCGCGGGGGCCTTCGAAATGCGCCAGGGGCTCGGTGTGCCCTGCACATTCTCCCGCCCTGAATGACCAGCGGCGCCAATAAAGGCCCGGGTGGCGGTGGGGCGGAGGCTGAGTCCAGCGCTGGGGCGGGGGTCCCCAATCCCTGGCATTGCGGTGCCAGGCCCCTTGGGAGGAGCCCCTTGGGGGCCGACCTAGGGTTAGGATTAGCCCCGAGGAGGCCGGCAGGCAGGATCCAAGGGCGGTGTGGCGGGGGAGGGGCGGGCCGAGGGGAGGGCGCTGGTGAGTGGGAGCGTCGGCACAAGTGTTTTGGCGCAGGCAGCCTTCGAAGCTCGCCAGGGGCTCGGAGGGCCCTACCCGTTCTCCAGCCTGAATGAATGGCGGCGCCCCTAGCGGCCCGGGTGGCGGGGGGCTGCAGGGTGAGTCCAGCGCTGGGGTTCAGAGGTTCCCAATCCCCAGCGTTGGGGCGCCAAGCCCCTTGGGATGGGCCCTTCGGGGACCGACCTAGGGTTAGGATTAGCCTCCAGGAGTACGGCAGGTCCGATCCGCCTGCTGTGTTTCGAGCGGAGGGGCGGGTTGAGGTGAGGGCGCTGACTAGTGGGAACTTGGGCCCAGGCGCTTTGGGCAGCGGGTCCATCGACAGTCGGGTGGCTGGGAGGGCCCTGTAAGTTCTACTGCCCTGAATGAGCGGCAGCGCCCCTAGTGGCCCAGGTGGTGGAGGGGCAGCAGTGTTAGTTTTGCCCTGGGGTCGGGGGTCCCCCAATCCCCAGCGTTGCAGCCCCAGGCCCCTTGTCAGTGACCTCTCGGGGATTGACCTAGGGTTAGGGTTAGCAAGCAGGATGCCTGCAGGCCCGAAATGCCGGCTGTGCGGTGAGTGGAGGGGCGGGCGCAGTGAGGGCGCTGGCGAGCAGAAGCCTGGGCCCAAACATTTTGGCGCAGGGGGTTTTCGAAGGTCGCTGGGGGCTCAGAGGGCCCTGCCCGTTCTCCCCCCTGAATAACCAGCAGGCCCGCTAGCGGCCCAGGGGCTGGGGGGCTGCAGGGTGAATTCGGGGCTGGGTCTCGGGTCCCCAATCCCTGGCGTTGTGGCGCAAAGCACCTTGGGATGGGCCCCTCCGGGACCCACCTAGGGTATGGGTTAGCCCCCAGGAGGCCATCAGGCCCAATCCCCTGGCTGTGTAGCACACGTTGCGGCGGGCCAGGGGAGGGAGCTGGCGAGCGGTACCGTGGGCCCACAGGTTTTGGCGTGGGGGGGCCTTCGAAGATCCTTAGGGGCTTGTAGGGCCCTCCCCCTTCTACCGCCTGAATGACCGGCGGCGCTCCTAGCGGCCCGGGTGGCGGTTGGCAGCAGGGTGAGTCCGGCCCTGGGGCTAGGACGTCCAGGATCCCGGGCATGGCGGCGTAAAGCCCCTTGGGAGGGGCCCCTCGGGAACAGACCTAGGGTGAGGGTTAGCCCCCAGGAGGCCGGCAGGTCCTATCCGGCTGCTGTGTTTCGAGCAGAGGGGCGGGTTGAGGTGAGGGCGCTGACTAGTGGGAACGTGGGCCCAAGCGCTTTGGGGCAGGGGTCCATCGAATGTCGAAGGGGGCTTGGAAGGCCCTGCCCCTTCTCCAGCCCTGAATGAGAGACAGCGCTCCTAGTGGCCCAGGTGGTGGACGGCAGTAGTGTTAGTTTGGCCCTGGGGTTCGGGGGTCCCCAATCCCCAGCGCTGCATCCCCAGGCCCCTTGTCAGGGGCCTCTCGGGGACTGACCTAGGGTTAGGGTTAGCAAGCAGAATGCCGGCAGGCCCGAAATGCCGGCTGTGTGGCGAGTGGAGGGGCCGGCGGAGTGAGGGCGCTGGCAAGCAGAAGCCTGGGCCCAAACATTTTGGCGCGGGGGGCCTTCGAAGGTCGCTGGGGGCTCAGAGGGCCCTGCCCGTTCTCCCCCCCTGAATGACCGGCGGCGGCTGAAGCGGCCCGGGTGGCGGGGGGGCTGCAGGGTGAGTCCAGCGCTGGGGTTTGGAGGTTCCCAATCCCGACGTTGGGGCGCCAAGCCCCTTGGGATGGGCCCCTCGGGGACCCACCTAGGGTTTGCGTTAGCCCCCAGGAGCCCGTCAGGCCCAATCCCCTGGCTGTGTGGCACGCGGTGGGGCGGGCCGATGAGACAGAGCTGGCGAGCGGGACCGTGGACCCACAAGTTTTGGCGTGGGGGCCTTCGAAGGTCCTCAGGGGCTAGGAGGGCCCTGCCCCTTCTCCCACCTGAATGACCGGTGGCGCCCCTAGCGGCCGGAGTGGCGGGGGGGGCTGCAGGCTGATTCCACCGCTGGGGTTCAGTGGTTCCCAGTCCCTGGCGTTGGGTCGCCAAGTCCCTTGGGAGGGGCCCCTCGGGGACCCACCTACGGTTCAGCTTAGCCCCCAGGAGGCCTGCAGGTCCAATCCGCCTGCTGTGTTTCGAGCGGAGGGGCGGGTTGAGGTGAGGGCGCTGACTAGTGGGAACGTGGGCCCAAGCGCTTTGGGGCGGGGGGCCGTCGAGGGCAGCGGGGGCTCAGAGGTCCCTGCCCCTTCTGCCGCCCTGAATGAGCGGCAGCGCCCCTAGTGCCCCGGTGGTGGAGGGGCAGCAGTGTTAGTTTGTCCCTGGGGCTCGGGGGTCCCCAATCCCCAGTGTTGCAGCCCCAGGCCCTTTGAAAGGGGCCTCTCGGGGACTGACCTAGGGTCAGGGTTACCAAGCAGGATGCCGGCAGGCCCGAAATGCCCGCTGTGCAGCGAGTGGAGGGGCGGGCAGAATGAGGGCGCTGGCGAGCGGGAGCCTGGGCTCAAACATTTGGCGGGGGGTCCTTCGAAGGTAGCCGGGAGCTCAGAGGGCCCTGCCCGTTCTCCCGCCCTGTATGACCGGTGGGCCCCCTAGAGGCCCAGGTGGCGGGGGGGCTGCAGGGTGAGTCCGGCGCTGGGTCTCGGGTCCCCAATCTCCGGCGCTGAGGCGCCGGGCCCCTTGGGTGGGGCCCTTCAGGAGCCCACCTAGACTTAGTGTTAGCCCCCGTGAGGCCGGCAAGCCCGACCTGCTGGATGTGCGGCAAGCAGAGGGCTAGGCCGAGCTGAGGGCGCTGAGGAGTGGGAGCGTGGGCCCAACCGTTTTGGCGCGGGGGCCTTCGAAGGTTATCAGGGGCTAGGAGGGCCCTGCTCCTTCTCCCGCCTGAATGACCGGCGGCGCCCCTAGCGGCCGGAGTGGCGGGGGGCTGCAGGCTGATTCCACCGCTGGGGTTCAGTGGTTCCCAATCCCTGGCGTTGGGTCGCCAAGCCCCTTGGGAGGGGCCCCTCGGGTACCCACCTAGGGTTCAGCTTAGCCCCCAGGAGGCCGGCAGGTCCAATCCGCCTACTGCGTTTCGAGCGGAGGGGCGGGTTGAGGTGAGGGCGCTGACAAGTGGGAACGTGGGCCCAAGCGCTTTGGGGCGGGGGGGCCATCGAAGGTCGGCGGGGGCTCGGAGGGCCCTGCCCCTTCTCCCGCCTGAATGACCGGCGGCGCCCCTAGCGGCCCAGGTGGCGGGGGGCTGTGGGTAAAGTCTGGCGCTCCGTCTCGGGTCCCCAATCCCAGTCGTTTGGGCGCCAGGCCCTTTGGGAGGGGCCCCTCAGGAGCCCACCTAGAGTTAGGGTTAGCCCCCAGGAGGCCGGCAAGCCCTATCTGCTGGATGTGCGGCGAGCGGAGGGGCAGGCCGAGCTGAGGGTGCTGAGGAGTGGGAGCGGGGGCCCAAGCGTTTTGGCGCGGGGGGCCTTTGAATGTCGTCAGGGGCTCGGAGTGCCCTGCACGTTCTCCCGCTCTGAATGATCGGCGGCGCCAATAACGGCCTGGGTGGCGGTGGGGCGGAGGGTGAGTACAGCGCTGGGGCTCGGGGGTCCCAATCCCCAGTGTTGCAGTGCCAGGCCCCTTGGGAGTGGCCCCTTGGAGGCCGAACTAGGGTTAGGATTAGCCCCCAGGAGGCCGGCAGGCAGGATCCACCGGCGCTGTGGCGAGCAGGGGGGCGGGCCGAGGGGAGTTCGCTGGAGAGCGGGAGCGTGGGCCCAAGCGTTTTGGCAGAGGGGGCCTTCGAAGCTCGCCGGGGGCTCGGAGGGCCCTACCTGTTCTCCCGCCCTGAATAACCGGCGGCACCTGAAGCGGCCCAGGTGGGTGGCGGGTGGCTGCAGGGTGAGTCCAGCGCTGGGCTTTGGAGGTTCCCAATCCCCGGCGTTGGGGCGCCAAGCCCCTTTGGATGGGCCCCTCGGGGACCCACCTAGGGTTTGCGTTAGCCCCCAGGAGCCCGTCAGGCCCAATCCCCTGGCTGTGTGGCGCAAGGTGGGGTGGGCCGAGGGGACGGAGCTGGCGAGCGGGACCATGGGCCCACAGGTTTTGGCGTGGGGGCCTTTGAAGATCCTCAGGGGCTAGGAGGGCCCTTCCCCTTCTCCCACCTGAATGACCGGCGGCGCCCCTAGCGGCCCCGGTGGCGGGGGCTGCAGGGTGTGTCCGGCCCTGGGGCTAGGACGTCCAGGATCCCGGGGCGTGGCTGCGCAAGGCCCCTTGGGAGGGGCCCCTCGAGGACCGACCTAGGGTTAGGGTTAGCCCCCAGGAGGCCGGCAGGTCCGATCCGCCTGCTGTGTTTCGAGCGGAGGGGCAGGTTGAGGTGAGGGCGTTGACTAGTGGGAACGTGGGCCCAAGCGCTTTGGGGCGGGGGGCCGTCGAGGGCAGCGGGGGCTCAGAGGTCCCTGCCCTTTCTGCCGCCCTGAATGAGCGGCAGCGCCCCTAGTGCCCCGGTGGTGGAGGGGCAGCAGTGTTAGTCTGTCCCTGGGGCTCGGGGGTCCCCAATCCCCAGTGTTGCAGCCCCAGGCCCTTTGAAAGGGGCCTCTCGGGGACTGACCTAGGGTCAGGGTTACCAAGCAGGATGCCGGCAGGCCCGAAATGCCCGCTGTGCAGCGAGTGGAGGGGCGGGCAGAATGAGGGCGCTGGCGAGCGGGAGCCTGGGCTCAAACATTTGGCGGGGGGTCCTTCGAAGGTAGCCGGGAGCTCAGAGGGCCCTGCCCGTTCTCCCGCCCTGTATGACCGGTGGGCCCCCTAGAGGCCCAGGTGGCGGGGGGGCTGCAGGGTGAGTCCGGCGCTGGGTCTCGGGTCCCCAATCTCCGGCGCTGAGGCGCCGGGCCCCTTGGGTGGGGCCCTTCAGGAGCCCACCTAGACTTAGTGTTAGCCCCCGTGAGGCCGGCAAGCCCGACCTGCTGGATGTGCGGCAAGCAGAGGGCTAGGCCGAGCTGAGGGCGCTGAGGAGTGGGAGCGTGGGCCCAACCGTTTTGGCGCGGGGGCCTTCGAAGGTTATCAGGGGCTAGGAGGGCCCTGCTCCTTCTCCCGCCTGAATGACCGGCAGCGCCCCTAGCGGCCGGAGTGGCGGGGGGCTGCAGGCTGATTCCACCGCTGGGGTTCAGTGGTTCCCAATCCCTGGCGTTGGGTCGCCAAGCCCCTTGGGAGGGGTCCCTCGGGTACCCACCTAGGGTTCAGCTTAGCCCCCAGGAGGCCGGCAGGTCCAATCCGCCTACTGCGTTTCGAGCGGAGGGGCGGGTTCAGGTGAGGGCGCTGACAAGTGGGAACGTGGGCCCAAGCGCTTTGGGGCGGGGGGGCCATCGAAGGTCGGCGGGGGCTCGGAGGGCCCTGCCCCTTCTCCCGCCTGAATGACCGGCGGCGCCCCTAGCGGCCCAGGTGGCGGGGGGCTGCGAGTACAGTCTGGCGCTCCGTCTCGGGTCCATAATCCCCGGAGTTTGGGCGCCAGGCCCTTTGGGAGGGGGCCCTCAGGAGCCCACCTAGAGTTAGGGTTAGCCCCCAGGAGGCCGGCAAGCCCTATCTGCTGGATGTGCGGCGAGCGGAGGGGCAGGCCGAGCTGAGGGCGCTGAGGAGTGGGAGCGTGGGCCCAAGCGTTTTGGTGCTGGGGGCCTTCGAATGTCGTCAGGGGCTCGGAGGGCCCTACCCGTTCGACCCTGAATGACTGGCGGCGCCCCTAGCGGCCCGGGTGGCGCGGGGCTGCAGGGTGAGTCCAGTGCTGGGGTTCGGAGGTTCCCAATCCCCAGCGTTGGGGCGCCAAGCCCCTTGGGATGGGCCCTTCGGGGACCGACCTAGGGTTAGGATTAGCCTCCAGGAGTACGGCAGGTCCGATCCGCCTGCTGTGTTTCGAGCGGAGGGGCGGGTTGAGGTGAGGGCGCTGACTAGTGGGAACGTGGGCCCAAGCGCTTTGGGGAGCGGGTGCATCGAAGGTCGGGGGGGCTGGGAGGGCCCTGTGAGTTCTCCTGCCCCGAATGAGCGGCAGCGCCCCTAGTGGCCCAGGTGGTGGAGGGGCAACAGTGTTAGGCCCTGGGGCTCGGGGGTCCCCAATCCCCAGCGTTGCATCCCCAGGCCCCTTGTCAGGGGCCTCTCGGGGACTGACCTAGGGTTAGGGTTAGCAAGCAGGATGCCGGCAGGCCCGAAATGCCGGCTGTGCGGCGAGTGGAGGGGCGGGCGGAGTGAGGGCGCTGGCGAGCAGAAGCCTGGGCCCAAACATTTTGGCGCAGGGGGCCTTCGAAGGTTGCTGGGGGCTCAGAGGGCCCTGCCCGTTCTCCCCCCCTGAATAACCGGCGGGCCCCCTAACGGCCCAGGGGGTGGGGGGCTGCAGGGTGAATCCGGCGCTGGGTCTCGGGTCCCCAGTCCCTGGCGTTGGGATGCCAAGTACCTTGGGATGGGCCCCTCGGGGACCCACCTACGGTTTGGGTTAGCCCCCAGGAGGCCATCAGGCCCAATCCCCTGGCTGTGTAGCGCACGTTGCGGCGGGCCAGGGGAGGGAGCTGGCGAGCGGGACCGTGGGCCCACAAGTTTTGGCGCGGGGCGGGGCCTTCGAAGGTCGTCAGGGGCTTGTAGGGCCCTGCCCCTTTTACCGCCTGAATGACAGGCAGCGCCAATAACGGCCCGGGTGGCGGTGGGGCGGAGGGTGAGTCCAGCGCTGGGTCTCGGGTCCCCAATCTCAGGCGTTGGGGCGCCAGGCCCCTTGCGAGGGGCCCCTAAGGAGCCCACCTAGAGTTAGGGTTAGCCCCCAGGAGGCCAGCAAGCCCTATCTGCTGGATGTGTGGCGAGCGGAGGGGCAGGCAGAGCTGAGGGCGCTGAGGAGTTGGAGCGTGGGCCCAAGCATTTTGGTGTGGGGGGCCTTCGAATGTCGTCAGGGGCTCGGAGTGCCCTGCACGTTCTCCCGCTCTGAATGATTGGCGGCGCCAATAACGGCCTGGGTGGCGGTGGGGCGGAGGGTGAGTCCAGCGCTGGGGCTCGGGGGTCCCAATCCCCGGGGTTGCGATGCTAGGCCCCTTGGGAGGGGCCCCTTGGGGGCAGAACTAGGGTTAGGATTAGCCCCCAGGAGGCCGGCAGGCAGGATCCTTTGGCGCTGTCGAGCAGGGGGGCGGGCCGAGGGGAGGGCGCTGGAGAGCGGGAGCGTGGGCCCAAGTGTTTTGGCGCAGGGGGCCTTCAAAGCTCGCTGGGGGCTCAGAGGGCCCTACCTGTTCTCCCGCCCTGAATGACCGGCGGCGCCCCAAGCGGCCCGGGTGGCGGGTGGCTGCAGGGTGAGTCCAGCGCTGGGCTTTGGAGGTTCCCAATCCCCGGCGTTGGGGCGCCAAGCCCCTTGGGATGGGCCCCTCGGGGACCCACCTAGGGTTTGCGTTAGCCCCCAGGAGGCCGTCAGGCCCAATCCCCTGGCTGTGTGGTGCGCGGTGGGGCGGGCCGAGGGGACGGAGCTGGCGAGCGGGACCTCGGGCCCACAGGTTTTGGCGCGGGGGCCTTCGAAGGAGGTCGGGGGCTCAGAGGGCCCTGCCCCTTCTCCTGCCTGAATGACCGGCGGCGCCCCTAGCAGCCCAGGTGCCAGGGGGCTGCAGGGTGAGTCCGGCCCTGGGGCTACGACGTCCAGGATCCCCGGCATGGCGGCCCAAGACCCCATGGGGCTGCGGGTAAAGTCCGGCGCTCCGTCTCGTTTCCCCAATCCCCGGCGTTTGGGTGCCAGACCCCTTGGGAATGGCCCCCCGGGGGCCGACCTAGAGTGAGGGTTAGCCCCAGGAGGACGGCAGGCCGGATCCGCCGGGTGTGCCGCAAGCAGAGGGGCGGACCGACATGAAGGTGCTGGCGAGCGAGCTTGGGCCCAAGCGTTTTTGCGCGGGGGGCCTTCGAAGTTTGCTGTGGGCTCAGAGGGCCCTGCCCGTTCTCCCGCCCTGAATGACCGGGGGCGCCCCTAGCAGCCCGGGTGGCGGCGGGGCGGCACAGTGAATCCGGCGCTGGAGCTCAAGGGTCCCCAATCCCTGGCGTTTTGGTGCGAAACCCCTTGGGATAGGCCCCTCGGGGGCCAACCTAGGGTTAGGGTTAGCCCCTATGAGGCCGGCAGCCCTGATCCGCCGGCTGTGCAGCGAGCGGAGGGGTGGGCCAAGGTGAGGGCGCTGGAGAGCGGGAGCGTGGGCCCAAGCGTTTTGGCGCGGGGGGGCCTTCGAAGGTCTTCGGGGGCTCGGAGTGCCCTGCCCGTACTCCCGCCCTGAATGACCGGCGGCGCCCCGAGCGCAGGGTGGCGGCGGGGCAGCAGCGTGATTCCGGCGCTGGGGCTCCGGGGTCCCCAATCCCCGGTGTTGCTACGCCAGACCAGTTGTGAGGTGCCCCTCGGGGACCGACCTAGGGTTAGTGTTAGCCCCAAGGAGGCCGGCAGGCACGATCCACCAGCGGTGTGGCGAGCGGAGGGGCGGGCCGAGGTGATTGCGCTCACGAGGGGGAGCGTGGGCCCTAGCGTTTTGGCTCCAGGGGCCTTCGAAGGTCCCAGGAGGCTCGGAGGGCCCTGCCCGTTCTCCGGCCCTGAATGACCAGCGGTACCACTAGTGGCCCGGGTGGCGGCGGGGCGGCACGGAGAGCTCGGCGCTGGGGCTCAGGGGTCTTCAATCGCAGGCATTTGGGCGCCAGGCCCCTTGGGAGGGGCCCCCCGGGGGCCGACCTAGAGTGAGGGTTAGCACCAAGGAGGCCAGCAGGCCTGATCCGCCTGCTCTGCGTCGAGTGGAGGGGCGGGTTGAGGTGAGGGCACTGTCGAGGCGGAGCATGAGCCCAAGCGTTTTGGCCCAGGGGGCCTTCGAAGGTAATCGGGGGCTCGGAGGACCCTGCCCGTTCTCCCGCCCTGAATGACCGGCCGCACCCCTAGCGGCCCAAGTGGCGGTGGGGCAGCAGGGTGAGTCCGGCGCTGGGGCTCGGGGGTCCCCAATCCCCGGTGTTGCAGCGCCAGGCCCCTGAATAGGCCCCTCGAGGGCCTACCTAGGGTTAGGGTTAGCCCCCAGGAGGCCAGCATGCCTGCTTCTCCAGCTGCGCGGCGAGCGGAGGAGCGGGCCGAGGTGAGGGCGCTGGCGAACGGGAGCGTGGGCCCAAGCGTTTTGGGGCGAGGGGCCTTCGAAGGTCGAAGGGGGCTCGGAGGGCCCTGCCCCTTCTCCCACCCTGAATGACCGGTGGCGCCCCTAGCGGCCCAGGTGGTGGCGGGGTGGCAGTGTGAGTGCGGCAATGGGGCTCGGGGGTCCCCAATCCCTGGCGTTGCGGCACCAGACCCCTTGGGAGGGGCCCCTTGGTGGCCGATCTAGGGTTACGGTTAGCGCTCCATTCTAGTCGGCAGTCAGACAGTGACCCTAGGTATGATGAGAGGGAGGGGGTAACGGCATTTCATCTGATCGCCCCCCCACCCCTCTGGCCTCCTCTAGCTACGGATGCGTCCTCTCTTCCTGGGACGAGATCGGCGGAGCCCGTGAGCAGCGGGGCATGTGAGTGAGCTTTGGCTAATGCAGAGGGCCCTTCCTTCTTCGAGAGGGCAGTGAGGGGACTGTGTTCTGGGGGCTGCTGGACCCTCATCCCACACATCTGCAATTCCTGTGAGAGGGTCCAGGTCTGAGGGCTGCTTCTGCAGAAGAGGAAAGGGGTCCTGAGGAGCCCTGGGTGGGCTGTGGGCACTGTGGGAGAGCAGAGGGGGCTGGAGGGCAGCCTCAGCCCCTAACAGAGTCATTCCCCTTCCCCGCCGCCTCCCAGCCCTGTCTCTACCCCAATCCTGGGACCCAGAACAAAGGGCATGGCTTCCACACATCTGGTGGAACGTCGACACTGGGTGCTCAGCAGGTACTCAGGAGACCCAGGGAGAGCTCGGGGACTGGACGTCCCCCACCCAGTGGGAGATTAGCGTCCACGGAAGGACACCCTCTCCTGGCACCTACTGAACGAGGCAGCACGTAGGCACGGGAGGGGAAGTGGGAGGTCTCAGGAGGGTCCTGGGAAGGCCAGGGATGGGAGAGTCCCTTTGTTCCCTCCTTGGTTGGACAGTCACAGAGCACTAGTGTGCCCTGAGGGCAAAGACCACGGCAGACACGCCACCCCTCCCTGCCCACATGCAGTGGAAGTCACGCGGCAAGTGGGCAGGGAGACTGAGCAGGGCGTCCAGCTTCCGCTTGGAGGACAAAAATGGTCACACCAGGGGTCAAGGGCTCCCACTCACAGAGGCTTTGGGTCAGCCCAAAGGTGGACATGGAGTAGGAATGGGCTCTGACAGCCGGGAGCCGGGGACCCAGGGGCCCAGGTTCCCACAGGGGTTCCCTGGGGCATCCGTGTGGGAGGTGCCCTGTCCTCTGACTCCTCTGCCCACCTGTCTGTCCCCAGGGCCATCTCCTCCATCCTGGGCACCTGGCTGGGCCACTACCCTGAAGATTTCTTCCAGCCCCCAGAATTTCCCTGCCTAAAGACACTACTGGCATACGTAGGGCTCAACGTGCCAGGCTCAGACCTGGAGCAACGTGCCTGGCTCCTCCTCTCTCGGCTGCGACACCTCGAGCCCACTGAGCCGGAGGCTGGGGGTGAGGAGGACTGGGGGTGACTGATGGAGGGCTGTGGAGGGGAGAGAGTGGGCCACACAGAGCAAGCCTCCACAGACTGCAGTGTGGCTGGGAGCAAGGAGTGGTCTCAGATCACTGTCCCCATGGGCTACAGTTTGGGGAGACCACCCAGGGACAGATTCTTAGACTCAAACAATATTGAGTGGTGGGCAAAGTTGCCTTCATTTGGAAGGGACATGGAAAGACAATCATGATGACCATACTTTCTCTTCTTGGAGCGACAGCAGCAGCCCCAGAGCGAGATCCAGAACCGCGCCAAAAGCTAGTCCCAGCTCCCACTGTGGTGCCTGCTGCAGCTTCAGAGCCTGAGCTGGAAAATCCCAACACTGTTGCTGGAGCTCAGCAACTCAAAAGAGCAGGGACGTCACCTGCCATGTTGGGCCCGGTGCAGCTGGTGGTCAGAGCTCTGATCCACCGTGAGGACGTGCAAAAGTCACCTGCGCCTTTGGAAAGCCAGGAGCCTCAGCAGGCCCCAGCACCAGCCATGGAGGTCCCTGAAGAACCCGTGATGACACCTCCCATTTCAGAGCCACGGCAGGATATACTCACAGCTCTGACTCCCTGTCGGGAGCTTGAAGACCCCCCTGCACCTTGTGCAGCCTCGGTGCCCGCGCACACTGCAGCACTAGCTATGGAGGTTCCTGAAGGGCCCCTGATGCCACCTGTCCTGTCAGAGCCAACGGAGGTTACACTCACAGCTCTGACGAACGGTCATGAGCTGCAAGAGCCACTGGCATCTATGGCAGCCTGGGCGCCCGCGCACGCTGCAGCACTAGCTATGGAGGTCCCTGAAGGGCCCCTGATGCCACCTGCCCTGTCAGAGCCAACGAAGGTTACACTCACAGCCCTGATGAACGGTCATGCGCTGCAAGAGCCACTGGCGTCTATGGCAGCCTGGGCGCCCGCGCACGCTGCAGCACTAGCTATGGAGGTCCCTGAAGGGCCCCTGATGCCCCTTGCCCTGTCAGAGCCAGCGGAGGATATACACAGAGCTCTCACTCCCTGTCAGCAGCTTCAAGAGCCACCTGCACCTTTGGCAGCCCCGGAGTCCAAGCAGGCTACAGCACCAATTATCGGGGTTGCCGGAGGGTGCTGGCAACCATTTCTCTCAGTGGAGCAACTGGCCTCGGCCCCGGAGCAGCAGTTCCTGCTCGCTGAATCCCCAAAGGATGGCTTTCCCTCCCCTGTCATTCCAGTGTTTCTAATTTTTGCGTTGTTCATGCACCTATTTCATAGCTTAATATATTCTGGTCTATAAATAAAGATAAATTGAGTTTTCATGGAATTTTACTCTGATCCTTTTAAATTGTACATCCAGGTGTCATTCGATACAGAGTGTTTCACAACCTTGTCCTTCTACAATATTTCCCTCCAGGAGACTCCCGTGCCACTCGTCAGATACTGCTCATTCTCTCAGCACAGTCCCTGCAGCCACAGCTCCCCTCTCTGCCTCTGTGAGTTACTTCTTCTGGGTTTTCATGTGTGTGGGATCAAACAGTGTGGCCTTTTTCTATCTAGCTACGTAACCTATGAGTGATTCATTTATTTTTTTCAGGTTTCTTTCTCTTAACAAACAAAGAAACAAACACACAAAAACAGAAACAAAAAAAACCCACCATTTTACTACAAAGGAATATTCCTGATACAATACCGCGCAGGTGAAGCCCCAAAATGAAATGTTTTCATGATCTGGGATAGGCTTCCCTTTTGTAAGTGTGACCCAAGAGCCAGAAATACCTGGGTCCATGAGACACCTGCAAAATCTTTCATTTTCCAGGATAGGCCAGGTTTCAATGATTCTAATGTGCATATTATAAAAATATTGAGACTGCATATTAAATCTTCCTCTTTATTACAAACATATCAGGTAATTAAAAGGTTCTCTAAGGTTTTAGCCAGATTACGTTTTGTTAGTAAAATAGTGATGTAAATATGAAGAAAGGAAGACACATTCCTTCTACCTTCTACCATGATAGCCCATAACGCATGGCGTCCCTCTTCCAGTCCTTTCTCTCGGAGTGTATGGGTGAGTGTGTGCGGGGGAGGGGGTTTGCCTGTGTGTGGGACAGGGTGGGGCAGGGAGGGTTTCACAGCTGGGCTCTTGTTCGGCCTGAGGTCCCCACAGTGGACAGGCACTGCTACTCCTCTCCTGTCCCCTTCTGCATTTTCAGGGGCTACACATCATTTACTCAGCAGCACCACCTGCCGAACAATTGAGACCTCTCCAATTCTTTGAGTCTCATCCTTAAAGTGAAGGGTACAATGTGCCGTAAATCTCTTTGGCTTAAGACTGTTTCCTAAAAGCACAATTTCTGGAACACACTTTAGTCCCATTGTTGCAGTATTGGCTGCAGGGTCCTCTATCTATACTCTCTTTCTTTCCGTGGAGCCTTGCTCGGGAAAGGAGGGTCCCCGGAGACTAGAGAGGAACCCTGAAATCATGAGGAAGACAAGCCAGCAGTGAGGCCATCAGGCTACCTGGGCGGGACCCGTGAAGCAGGGAAGAGCCTGTCCATACCGCCCTCATGGATCCTCCCTCCACAAGCATCCCTGCCCCACCACACACACACACACACACACACACACACACCCCGCCCTGGAACACCCCTCATCCAGACCCCGTCCCAGGACACACCCCAGCCACTCCAGCCCCTCCTGCTCTAGAACTCGGCTTCTAAGTAGAGCAACCAGGTCCTGCTTCCAGGCCAGCAGAGGGGCGTCGGCCGGGCCACACTTGTCTGCTTGCTCCGGGTCCATCCTTTTTGGGCCCTCTCCTCCCAGGAAGGAACCAACCTCTCATGGCAGCTCAGGTCAGTGAGTCACAGACATGACCTGAATGTGTTCATCCATATGTCCACTAGGTGGCAACAGCAAGAACTGCTTGAACCTCTGTGAACAGGAGGGACCTTTACTGAGGAGGGAAGAGAAGGCTAGCTGAGGACAAAGCCGGAACTGACACCCCACACCCACCCCCCACCATGGGGTGTACGTGACATTCCTCAGGCACTCCTGGCTGCCCTAAAGGACAAAGAAAGAGTTAACCTATAGACACCACAATCCTGCAAGACTTAAGTCTCCCTCAGTTTCCCAATGTCTTAGCAGTTTACAAGAACCAAGCATTTCTATCAATAACTTAGCTTCCTGAAGGGAAAGCAGATACAACGAAATGTCCTTATAATCTGCAGCCTCCAGGAAGTTCCCAACCGTCTTAATGTTCATGCCTTGCTAGAGGGCAAAACCACCTTCCCTAGACAATGGCAGGGCCTCTGTACCTTGTGAGTCTTCTTTAACATATGCAAGTATTATCTCAACCTCCCTTTTTCCTTACCTTCCCCCAACCCCATAGTCTATCATCAGCCAGCCCTCACAAGCCAGGGCAGCAGCTCTTTCTGCCACCTGTCCTGTCATAAACCACCAATTTTGCACCAAAGACGTCTCGAGAATTCCTTCCTGGTCGTGGGCTGCGGATTCCACCCCACTGAACCTCACCTATATTCCACAACCTCCTCATTTCCAAAGCACACTGGGTGCTCATGGAAGCTGCAGGATGGACAGAGCCTCAACCGGCGGCTTTGGCACTGGGCATAGCCCCTCCACACCACTCAGGCTCCTCCAGCAGTGACCCCCTGCCCCTGCCAGCCCCAATTCTTAATAACCCTCCAGTTCAGTTGTTGTGACAGCAGTGCCTACGCTTCCTGCTGCAGACACAAGTGAGGAGAAGGGAGAGATCCCTCTCCTTGCACGAAGTCACTTGACGGGGAGTCCACTTGATCAGAAGCTCTCCATCTGGGAGCCCTGCAAAGGACAGGAATGCTGTGACCCTCCGCCTTCCCCAAGGAGCTTTGGTGTGGGGAGCACCGCAGAAGTCTACAGAACTTGGCGCACAACAGCATCACACCTCCACGCCTACAGATGCGGGCGGCCGTTTTTATTCTCACCCTCTCAAGAGGTGAGGAAAGCCCTCTGGGCACACAAGGCACACAGAACAACCAGCTGACCCTGAGCCCCACCGGGCCCCCTGACGGGGGCAGTGCATCCCCGTCCAGGCAAAACCACCTGAGAATCAGCGCACTGGGCCCCTGCCCCCCGAAAATGAGGTGAAAGAACAAGTGAACAGCAAGTTTACAGACCAAAGAGGACGGCCAAACTCCAGCGCTAGGGGAAAATAGCACCTAGAGCTCGAGGCTTTTTCTCATGATTCATTTCTCTCTCCATTCAAAATTTTCCATTTCGTTTTTTTTTCTTTTTTCCCTTTCCAACTACCTTTTTTAATTTTAGCAACACTTCAATTTTCAATCTTTTCTTAACTTTCATTTTTTACATTGACATTTTATACATATATTCTTCATTTTTGGATTCCTGTTGCTACATTCAATTTGATTTCTGTATAATATGAGTTTGGCTTTCTTTACAATTTTGGGATTTAGTGACTTCCAACACACAGACCAAAAGATACTCGGGACCATGTGGCTCACCCTGTTTTGTCCACCCTGTGAGATTCTAATCTCTCTCTCCCCCAACCATTCTTCTCTGGGAAAAGTGACTAGAGGGAGGGATTCACAGCAAAAAAAAAAAAAAAAAAAAAAAGAGCCAGAGGTAACACTCTCTGCAACTAATCTAATGCATAGGGTTTTAAGTAAGAAGTCACAGCTGGAACTCAGGATGACAATTACAAAGTTGCTAGCTGGGCTTGAAAAAAGTATAAATGACACGAGAGACTCTCATAGTGCAGAAATGAAATCGAATCAGGCCCAAATTCCAAAGGCTCTAACTGAGATGCAGTCTACATTGGATGTGCATGCTCTAACGGCTAGGGTCAATGAGGAGAAGACAGAGTCAGTGACACCAAAGACAAGCTGATGGAAAGGAAGGAAGCTGAGGAAAAGAGAGAAAGCCAACGAATGGACCATGGGTGGAGGAGTCGAAAAATCAGTGATGCCACAAAAGGAAACAATATTGGAATTACTTCTGGCCCCGAGGGAGAAGACACAGAGGGACAGAAGATCTATCTGTGTAGATCGTAGCTGAGAACTTCCCTAATCTGGGAGGGAAACAGGCATTCAAGTCCAAGAGGTAGAGAGGACTCTTCCCCAAATCCATAAGAATAGAGGAATACCCTAACATATACTAGTGATGTTTGCAATTTCAGACAGAAAGAGAAACTCCTGAAAGCAGTTTGAGACAAGAGGATCTTCACCGACAGGGGTAAGCACGTTAGACTAGCCACATACCTATCCACAGAGTCCTGGCACACCAGAAAGGGCTGGTGTGATTGAGTCATGGTACTAAGTGAGAAAAACATGGAGCCAAGAACGCTTTACCCAGCAAGGAGTCATTCCGAATAGGAGCAGAGATAAAGAGCTTCCAGGACAGAAAGAAACTCAAAGGATTTGGCCGCTAAACCACCCTGCAAGAATAGGAAGGGGGATCCTGTAATTGAAGACAGACTCCAAGAGTAACACAGACCAGAAAGAAACAGAGACCATCTACAGAATTAGGAACGTGACAGGTAATGCAATGGACTCATCTCCATCTGCTTTTTAGATTTTTTCTTTATCATTGGTCTTAAGCAATTTTATTGGGATGTAGGTTGATAAGGAGGTTTTTTTTCATGATCCTTATGTTTGGGGTTTTTGTTGCCTGGATTCCTGAATTCTTAAAAATATGGGTGTAGAGGGTTCATACAATTCAGATAACAATCAGAATTACTTCTTCAAACAGTTTTTTTCTGTACCTCAGCCAATTTCGTATCTACCAGGCCACTTGAAATTGCTACAAAGCTCACACATACTCTAGTGTTTGTGTGCAGGGCGTGGTTTGCACCCTTCCTTTTCTCTGCTTTATTCTGGACAACTGCTATGATCATACATTCAAGTTCTCTCTCTCTGTCTCTCGCTCTCTTTTTGCTATTTAGTGTCTAACGGGAAAGAAAGCCCATCTACTACATTTTTCATCTTAGACGTGCCACTGTTCAGCTCCAGAAGTTGGGTTTTCCTTGTTTTCATATTTCCTATATCTGTTTCACTTCATCCTTTGTGTACATTCTTACGTATATAAAACGTCTTTCTAACAGTTGTTTGAATGTCCATGTGCAATACTTCCATCATCTTTTTCATTTCTGGGTAGGTTTCTATTGTTTAATCTTTCTCCTCAGTACGAGGTGAACTCTTCTCCTTCTTTGCATCCTGGTAATCTTTTGTTGGAAGACAGGTATTGTGAATTTTAATTGTTAGATATTAACTATGGCTTATATTTCTACACATACTCCTGAGGATTGTTCTGATGGTGAGGTAGGTTCCTGGAAGACGATTTTATCCTTCCAGACTAGCTTTCCAAAGGTTTGTTGGGTGGTATCACAGTAGTCTTCAATGTATTTTGCTATTGTTCTGTTGGTATTCTGAGCTCTCTTTGCAATGTCCCACGAATTACGAGGTTTTCCACTCTGCCTGCTGCTGGTAGCACAGACTTTTCCTGATTGTGTGTGAAGGCTAGTGACATTTTCCTCTCTGCTTCCCCTGGGCTATGATTTTCCCCACACCACATAGGTTCCTCACACACGTGCCCTACTGAGGAATTCCATGAAAACTCAAAAGTGATCCTAGATGGCTTTCTGAGGTCCTCTTTCTCTGTGCAGCTCTCCTCAGTATTCTGTACTGTAAACCACAGCTATATTGACTTCTCCAAACTTCCATCTTTCTGTCTCCAACTCATGGAAATGGCTGAGCTTCACCTGTATTCTTCATCCCTGACCCGTAGACTAGAAATGAAATCTCTTTAGGCAGTAAGTTAGGGAAATACAGAGTCCCCCATGTTTGTCTTCCCTCTTGCACTAGTCACTTCCCTGCATTGCCTGGAAATATATCGACAGTGTTCTTTTGCCAGGGGGCCTGGGTGGCTCAGTTGCTTAAGCCTCCTACTCGTGATCTGGACTCAGGTCACGAACTCAGGGTCTTGGGATCAAGACCAGCATTGGGCATCACACTCAGCACAGAGTCGGCTTGAGATTCTGTCTCCCCTCTCCCTCTATCCTCCCCACCCCCCACATTCTGTCTCTCAAACCAACATAGAAAATCTTTCAAATGAAATAAAATCAGTTACGTAACAGGCAGCCTCTGCAACGAGGGGAAGACCCCAGCAGGGTCCGTGCCTTGCCCAGAATCACAGACTGGTAAGAAGGCAGAACCAGGCCTGAACCCAGCTCTCCGAGTGTCCTCAACGTTGGGGCGCTGGCTGAACCTAGCTACTCACTGGGAGCTCGGGAAGAGGTTGTGTTTTGGAACTGGCTGTAGACCTGGAGGTGGTATGGGGGTGAGAAGAAACATCGACATCCCAGGCAGGAGGCTTCCCAGCACGTACCTGTCTGAGGAGGAGCCCAGGCCAGGGCAACCCACTGACGGCACCCCTGCCCGCATGACACCCAGAGGAAAGGAGGGATGGCTCGTGACACACAACTGGCAGCGTCTAGGGGTAAGGGTGGGCTCAGCCCCTCTAAGCCAAGGTTCCAATGCCTTCTGCAGGATTGGCCTTGGAAATCAGAAAGCCTAAGACCTGGGAAAGCTATTTCCCATAAACCCTAGGTGGGACTGTCATCTTCTGGGCCTGCACAATAGGAGTATTGGGGCACACACATGTGCACAGTTACACACACAACACAATAGGGACTGTGGGTGGGATCGGAAGAGCTACAGACTCAGAGAAGGTGAGAAAGGAAGAAAATGTGGTGGCAGTTATTCCCTACGTACGACACCACTCCCCCAATTTCTTAGATGGTATCCCACCTATGCCTGTGGACTTCTGCAAGAAGTACATGCTGGAATAATCCCTATCGCACAGGCAAGACACAGACCATCCCTGACAGGCACAACGGCTTCTCTGGGATCCAAAACAGGGAAGATGGAGACTTGCGTTAGAGCCCGGGGTGTTTCTAAGCTGGGGCCCTGGCTGCACCCAGACCTTCCGTGGGGCTTGTGGAGAGGGGTGTGTTGGTGTCACTGGGTACGCATGTGGCATGGCATGCAGAAAGGGGATGAGCAGTCGGCAGCCCAGAGCACTGTTTGTGTAGGTGCTAGTCCAGGTGTGGACTCAGGGAGGGGATCCCAGGAAGTGAAGTCACTTCCCTGATAACTGACCCCAACAGAACTTGGAACCCCGGTCACCAGGCAACCACATCATAGTGCAGTCCCGTATCAGGCTCACTTGGCTGGAGACAGTCGATAGTGAAAGATGTTCTCTTGCTGCGTGCCCATTGTCCGGGGCTCTGGCTTCCAGAAACCCCAGGGTGAGGGACTTTTCACATGCTGCAGACACTGGCTCAACCCGCGCCCCCGACGCCGCAGGGCCTTTGCCAGGAGGGGCCGGAAGGTAATACCGAGCGACCTAGGCCAGGCCAGGCCACCTCTCCGAGCCATCCCTGGACAGCCCCATTCCCCCAGTTTCAGGGAAAGAGGGGAATGTGGGGGAGGTCCCGCCCTGGGCTGGAGGAGGTTGCAGGGCAGTGGATACCCTGGGGATGCCTTCATGTTCACACCGATGCCACGGTGGGCAGGGTGGAAAGAGGATTCCTGAGGTGCCTCTCACCAGGGCCAGAGTGAATCCAAGGCCCTCGAGCTGGGTCACTTTTCTCTCCATGGTGGAGCTGCGTGCATCCTGGCCTGGGGTGTGTCTGCAAGGGTGTCCCCTGGGTCTGAGGATCAGCAAAGGCAGCCAGACAGACCTCTGAGGCCTCCCGCCTGGCTGCCAGGCACTGTGTTTACAGAGCTCCACATGGGAGACAGGGCAGGAGCTGAACGATGGGATCCCCTGCCCCACCTCCTTGAAGGACAGGACGGAGTTCCCTACTGCCAACAAAGTCCAGCGCTGTCTCAGGGTGAGCGCAGGTGCCACAGGGACCCAGCACCCAGGGCACCGATGTGGCACAAAGGGACCCAGATCCCAGAAACCAGCCTCTGGGCTCCTCGGGGCTCCCTCCTAGACTCCTGCTCCCATGTGAACCTGGATCCCCATCTCCTCCCCAAAACTGCCCTCAGGGCCCTGCCAACAGCCTTGGCCTGATGCACAGTCCCTATCCACATATCTGTATGAATATCAGAAAAGCGACCTTAAACCACCTCTCATCCATTGCTCGAAATCCTGGTGAGCTGGGAGACTTTTCCCCAAAGGGGTATGGGGCTTATGGTACTATGCCTATTGCTCTGCCCTTTGGTTGTGAAGGAACACATCCCTGGGGCCCCTCCAGGGTCTGGAGCAGGCGCCTCCTTGTGCTGCACAACATTCCAGAAGGCCCATTGAGCCCTTCACAGATGCAGGACGTTCATGTGATTCCCTTCTGTTGCCAACTCACAGCGCTGCACGGAACATTATTACAAAGTAATAATAGTAATATGAATAATAAAACCACATATTTTAATTTGAAACAGTACTTTTTCATGAATTAATTTCTATTGAAATTATATGATTTCATAGATACTCAACATTATTATACTAAGATTCAAATACTGGTCTAGCTCTGTATTTTTGTTTGTTTTGGGCATTTCTACCCTGGGAAAATAAGGAAACAGGTTTATAATTGGCTCCAAATTCACAGATTATAAGAAATATAAATTTATCTGTTAAGTTATTTTTTTAGTAAAATATTTCAAGTGAAAGAATGTTGTCATCTAAAAATGGTAAGATTTATCACTTTTATTTACATATTAACCAAATTAAGTCACATCTGCTTTTTAAATAGAAGTAAGTGATCTAAATATTAATATATCCTTGTTTAATCAACGTTTGACATCAGATTAAAAATTATGAATGTGAAAGATGACAATTTTTAATGATGCCTTCTCAAAATTTTTTAAGAACATGAAATATAAAGAGAATTGAGTGCTGGAAATATTCTTGAACAGAATAGAGAAATACTGAATGAAAAAAAAAGCCCCCTTCATGATAAAAATCCTCAAACAAACTAAGTTTAGTGGAAATATATTTCAACATAATAAAGGCTATACATGAAAACCCCACTGCTAATATCATACTCAATGGTGAAAAATGGTGAGAGCTTTCCCCCTAGTTCAGGAACAAGATGAGAATGTCCACTCTCACCATTTTTATTCATTCTAGTATTGGAAGTCTTAGCCACAACAATCAGACAAGAAATAAAAAAACTTCCAGATTGGTAAGGAAGAAGTAAAACTTTCACTATTTGTAGATGGCATATTATGTATAGAAAACCTAAGATGCTACCAAAATACTACTAATACTGATAAACAGATTCAGAAAGGTTGCAGGATACAAAAAAAAAAAAAAAAAGTACAGAAATCTGTGGCATTTTTCTATACTGATAATGAAGTAGCAGAAAGAGAAATTAAGACAAAAATCCCATTTACACGTGCACCAAAAATAATAAAATACCTAGGAATAAATGTAAACAAAGTGAAAGACCTGACTGAAAATCATACAATTTTGATGAAAAAACTCACAGACAACACAAATGGAAAGATACTCCATTCTCTTGGACTGGAAGAATAAATATTGTTAAAATGTCCATACTACCCAAAGCAATCTACATATTTAATGCAATCCCCATCAAAATAGCAACAGTATTTCTCACTAGAACAAATAATCCTAAAATTTGCATGGAACCACAAAAGATCCAGAATAACTAAAGAGATCTTGAAAAAGAATGACAACCTAGAGGCATCACAATCCCAGATTTCAAGATCTACTACAAAGTTGTAGTAATCAAAACAGTATGGTACTGATACAAAAAAAGACATATAGATTAATAGAACAGAATAGACGGCCCAGAAATAAACCCTTGAGGAGCTGAGTTTTCAAAAGGGATGTTCTCCACTTCTCCCAGGACATTCAAATACCCCCTAGACCTCGCTCGTCTAATTAGAGATTTTTCTTTAGGCTCTCAGGACATTGTAATTCTTAGAGAAATTCTTCTCAGGGTCTGGAAGGTAATGTTTTTGCTCATTGTACTTCTTTAATTTAGCTAGATGCCCTTGTATTTGGAAGATATTCTTATAACATCTCCAAGATTATTTTTTAATAGATTTTCTTGTCTGTTTCTTTAAATTACTTTTGCTTACATAAGGGATATTAGAGAAGATATAAATATTTTATTCTTCCAGGAGACTCTGTGTGTGTGTGTGTGTGTGTGTGTGTGTGTGTGTATTTAGGCCATATATTTAGTTCATTAAGATTTGTACAGATTTCTAGAAGAAAAATAATCACATGATCACATGATTTAGGATTACTTATAATCATAAATAGATTTTTAAATTGGAGAGGAAAACGGATAGCTAGTAAAGCATGAAACCCTGATAGGAAACATACATACTGTGTGCTGGTTAATTGGTTATAGTCACTTCATGTATTATTATGACAGCTTCTGCCTGTGAACTTAGAAGATGCTGAGCTTCTCAATAATCAAAGAAGAGAACAAGTGTTCATTCAAAATGCTGACCCAAGCAGTGCCTGCTTTTCTGTTTTTCTATCTGAAGCCATCATTTAGAATTTGTACTCTTTCAACAGTAGGAAAGTCCATAGACCTCTAAAGCATGAGTAAAATTCAAATAGGGTCAAATTCCTGAGGGCAAAGCATTATTTTTCCTCCCAGCCCTGTTACATTTGGCCATACATGCTTATTTCAACCCATGCAGCAGAGAATAAGGGCTGTGATTTTCATTATGATCACTAATTCCTTAAAAGTGCATCTAGGGCCTTCCAGAGTCATGAATTCAGCAGAATAACAGAAGGTAGCATGTCAAAAGACCATATGCAGGGCCTAGGCTGTATTTGCAGTACTAGTTCTGCATAATGTTTCCAGTTGGTATGCAATCATGCATGAACTCAAGCTTAAAAAAAACAAAAAGCTAGAATTTTTCATGCAGTGCTGTTACCTTTCAACGCACACCCAATTCAGCAAACTTAAATACTATCAAATATCCTTCCATAGTGATTGCAGTCTCCAGCGCTATCTACTGGTAATGCATAGCTTGGTTTTTAGATAATAAATAATAAAACTCTTCTAACAGGTGAATTTGATAATCAGTGTGCATCCAGAAGCATTGAATGTTTCCCATTAAATGACTGTAATCTTTCAGTTTGGTTTGCACCACCATATGCTATTGGCCTTGCATTTTGTATGTTAACTTTGCAGAGCTCATGCTCACTACAAACACACTCGGGACCTCTAAATACTTGTTTCTTGTGCATACCATGAATTTGTATTCACATTTTTGGAGAAAGGAGACAATGCTGATGTTTACTTGTATTTCAGAAAAATCAATCAGGTCAGCCTTGAGAGGTCACAATGACCAATACAGCTGATACACTGAGAGTTCACTAAATATTTTCTGAGACTTCGGTATCATTGTTGCAAGTATTCAGACAATTTTCTGGATCACATGCCCGTGACAGAGGGTTCCCTTACATTCACAATTCTGGAAGAAAACTCTTCATATTGCCATCCCAGAAATCCAGAAATCCTGCCAGGGAGTGAACATTTACTGTAAAATAATCTGTGCCACATTGCTCCTCTTTTTATACAGCACCATGACCCACTAAGGAATAAGAAAAATCCCTGAGCTGTCTCTGTATGTTTTTAGCATTATGATTTCATACACATTTAACGGAATTAATTTAAAAAAGACAACCCTAGTTCTAAGATTAAAAAATCTTCATAAAATAGTCAAATGGAGCCAATGTGCTAAATATTTTTTTTCTGAGGGACCTTAAATTTCCAAGTCTTATACTTTAAATATGGGCTTAATTTGAGAACAGTCATTTTAAAGTTGGCCTAACTCATTTCTCCAAACTCAACTTAAAAATTCACAATTCCTGAGGAGTTAAGATGGCGGAGGAGTAGGGGACCCCTTTTTCAGCCGGTCCCCTGAGTCGAGCTGGATAGGTAACAGACCAGCCTAAATAACCACGGAATCAGCCTGAGACGCAGGAAGATACATCTGGATCTCTACAAATGAACATCTCCAGCACTGAGTATTGAGGTACCAAGAGGGGTGCCGTAAAACCGCGCAGATATCGGAAGATAAACGGAAGGGGGAGGGAGCCGCCGCGTTTGGGCGCCGGGAAGCAGAAGCCACCTGCACGGGGGAGCGGGCAGACTCAGGGACCGCAACCGCAAGAGAGCAGACTGAGACCGGTGAGCCGTGAACGCGCGCCACAAGGCATCTCCTGGAACACCGGAATCCGGGTGTGCTCACAGGATCCAGACTGAGACCGGGAGCTCCCAGAGCGCGCGCGGGGCGGCTGGCGGCTGGCGGGCCACCTGCACGGGGGAGCGGGCGGACTCGCGGTCGGCACCCGCGAAACAGCAGACTGAGACCCTGAACCGGGTGCGCGCATCACCAGGCTTCTCACGGAACACCGGAATCGCGGTGTGCTCACCGGGCATAGACCGAGACCAGGAGACCCGGGAGCGCGCGGGGCGGCGGTGGCTGGCGGCATTAGAAACACAAAGGACAGAGACGCGCCGGCCCTGGAAGTGAGGGCAGGGACGCCGGGTTGGTGCGCACATCCCGGGTCGCTGCAGGGTTGAGCAGCACCAACAGTAACAGAGTTAAAGTGGCCAGAACATCAGTGGAGAACAGGCCGCAATCCCTCTGTTCTGTGACAATGCAGCCTCTGCTGCTCTGACTCTCAGAAGAGGCATAGCCGACCGCCAGGGAAAGCCGCCAGAGAACAAAAGCCTGGAAATACCGGCTCACAGCATGCCCATCCCCATCCCCCCTCGCGGGGGACACGGAGACTCTACCCAAACAGGGTTGCCTGAGTATCGGTGCGGCAGGCCCCTCCCCCAGAACACAGAAGGCAGGCTGAAAAATCAAGAAGCCCACAACCCGGGCGCCTGGGTGGCGCGGTCATTGAGTGCCTGTCTCCGGCTTAGGGCGTGATCCCAGCGTTCCGGAAAGGAGTCCCTCATCGGGCTCCTCCGCTGGGAGCCTGCTTCTTCCTCTCCCACTCCCCTGCTTCTGTTCCTGTTCTTGCTGACTGTCTACCTCCCTCTCTCAGATAAATAAATAAATAAAATCTTTAAAGAAGAAGCCCACATCTCTAAGATCCCTATAAAACAAGGGGCACGGCCTGGGACCCAGTCAATAATTTGGGCTCTGGACAACCCCGCAACCTCTCCTCATCAGAATGACAAGAAGAAGAAGCCCCCCCCCCCAGCAAAAAAAAGACAGTGAGTCTGTGGCCTCTGCCACAGAAATAATGGATATGGATGTAACCAAATTATCAGAAATGGAATTCAGAGTAACGATGGTCAAATTGATGAGCAGAATTGAAAAAAGTATTAACGAAAAGGTTTCTGAGAATATAGAATCCCTAAAGTCAGAAATGAGAGCGAATTTGACAGAAATTAAAAATTCTATGAGCCAAATGCAGGCAAAACTAGAGGCTCTGAGGGCCAGGGTCACAGAAGCAGAGGAACGGGTTAGTGAATTGGAGGATGGGTTAATAGAGGAAAAAATGAAAATAGAAGATGCTTTTAAAAAAATCTAAGCCCACGATTGTTGGCTACGGGAGATTACTGACTCAATGAAATGATCCAATGTTAGAATCATCGGCATCCCCGAGGGGGTGGAGAAAAACAGAGGTCTAGAAGAGATATTTGAACAAATCGTAGCTGAAAACTTCCCTAATCTAGCAAGGGAAACAAACATTTGTGTCCAAGAGGCATAGAGGACCCCTCCGAAGCTCAACCACGACAAACCTACGCCACGTCACGTCATAGTGCATTTCGCAAATATTACATCCAAGGATACAGTATTGAAAGCGGCCAGGGCAAAGAAATTTCTCACGTACCAAGGCAAAGGCATCAAAATTACGTCAGACCTGTCTACACAGACCTGGAATGAGAGAAAGGGTTGGGGGAGCATTTTTAAAGCTCTTTCAGAGAAAAACATGCAGCCAAGGATCCTTTATCCAGCAAGGCTGTCATTCAGAATTGATGGAGAAATAAAGACATTTCAGAATCGACAGTCACTAACCAATTTCGTAACCACGAAACCAGCCCTACAGGAGATATTACGGGGGGTTCTATAAAAGTAAAAAGGCCCCAAGAGTAATACAGAACAGAAAGTCACAGCCGATACAAACAAAGACTTTACTGGCAACATGGCATCATTAAAAGCATATCTCTCAGTACTCAGTCTTAATATTAATGGCTTAAATTCTCCCTTACAACACCACAGGGTTGCAGATTGGATAAAAAGAAATGACCCATCCATTTGCTGTCTACAAGAGACTCATTTCGAACCCAAAGATGCATTCAGACTGAGAGTAAGGGGATGGAGTACCATCTTTCACGCAAATGGACCTCAAAAGAAAGCTGGGGTAGCAATTCTCATATCAGATAAATTGGATTTTAAACTACAGACTATAGTTAGAGACGCAGAAGGGCACTATATTATTCTTAAAGGAAGTATTCAACAAGTGGATATGACAATTATAAATATATATGCCCCCAACAGGGGAGCAGCAAGATACAGAAGCAACTCTTAACCAGAATAAAGAGACATATAAATAAAATACATTAATAGTAGGGGACCTCAACACTCCACTCTCAGAAATAGACAGAACACCCTGGCAAAAACTAAGCAAAGAATCAAAGGCTTTGAATGCCATACTCGACGTGTTGGACCTCATAGATATATAGAGAACACTACACCCCAGAACCAAAGAATACTCATTCTATTCTAATGCCCATGGAAAATTCTCAAGAATAGACCATGTTCTGGGACACAAAACAGGTCTCAGCCGATACCAAAAGATTGAAATTATCCCGTGCATATTCTCAGACCACACGCTTTGAAATTGGAACTCAACCACAAGGAAAAATTTGGGAGAAACTCAAACACTTGGAGACTAAGAACCATCCTGCTCAGGAATGACTCGATAAACCAGGAAATCAAAAATCAAATTAAACAATTTATGGAGACCAATGAGAATGAAAATACAACAGTCCAAAACCTATGGGATACTGCAAAGGCAGTCCTAAGGAGGAAATACATAGCCATCCAAGCCTCACTCAAAAGAATAGAAAAATCTAAAATGCAGTTTTTATATTCTCACCTCAAGAAGCTGGAACAGCAACATAGGGACAACTAATCCACACACGAGGAAGCAGTTGACCAAAATTAGAGCTGAAATCAATCAAGCAGAAACCAGAAGTACAGTAGAGCAGATCAACAGGACTAGAAGCTGGTTCTTTGAGAGAATCAATAAAATTGACAGACCACTGGCAAGATTTATCCAAAAGAAAAGAGAAAGGACCCGAATATTAAAATTATGAATGAAAAAGGAGAGGTCACGACGAACACCATTGAAATTGGAAGGATTATTAGAAATTTTTATCAACAGCTATATGCCAATAAACTAAGCAATCTGGAAGAGATGGAATCCTACCTGGAAACCTATAAACTACCAAGATTGAAACAGGAAGAAATTGATTTCTTAAACAGGCCAATTAATGATGAAGAAATTGAGTCAGTGATAAACAACCTTCCAAATAACAGAACTCCAGGCCCGGACGGTTTTCCTGGGGAATTCTACCAAACATTCAAAGAAGAAATAATACCTATTCTCCTAAAGCTATTTCAAAAAATAGAAACAGAAGGAGAGCTACCAAACTCATTCTATGAGGCCAATATTACCTTGATCCCCAAACCAGGCAAAGACCCCCTCAAAAAGGAGAATTACAGACCGATTTCCCTAATGAATATGGACGCCAAAATCCTCAACAAGATACTTGCTAATAGAATCCAACAGTTCATTAAAAGGATTATCCATCACGATCAAGTGGGATTCATACCTGGGATGCAAGCGTGGTTCAATATTTGCAAATCAATCAGCGTGATACATCATATCAACAAGAAAAGACTCAGGAACCATATGATCCTCTCAATCGATGCCGAAAAAGCATTTGACAAAATACAGCATCCTTTCCTGATTAAAACCCTTCAGAGTGTAGGAATAGAAGTTACATTTCTCAATCTCATAAAAGCCATCTATGAAAAGCCTACTGCAAATATTATTCTCAATGGGGAAAAGCTGGAAGCCTTTCCCTTAAGATCAGGAACACGACAAGGATGCCCACTCTCGCCACTATTATTCAACATAGTACTAGAAGTCCTTGCAACAGCAATCAGACAACAAAAAGGGATCAAAGGTATTCAAATCGGCAAAGAAGAAGTCAAAATGTCTCTCTTCGCAGATGACATGATACTCTATATGGAAAACCCAAAAGAAGCCACTCCCAAACTATTAGAAGTTATAGAGCAATTCAGTAACGTGGCAGGATAAAAAATCAATGCTCAGAAATCAGTTGCATTTCTGTACACGAATAGCGAGACCGAAGAAAGAGAAATTAGGGAATCCATCCCATTTACAATAGCACCAAAAACCATACGTTACCTTGGATTTAACTTAACCAGAGACGTAAAGGACCTATATTCTAGAAACTATAAATCCCTCTTGAAAGACATTGAGGAAGACATAAAAAGATGGAAAGATATTCCATGCTCATGGATCGGAAGAATTAACATAGTTAAAATGTCCATGCTACCCAGAGCAATCTACACTTTCAATGCTATCCCAATCAAAATACCGATGACATTTTTCAAAGAACTGGAACAAATAGTCCTTAAATTTGTATGGAACCAGAAAAGGCCCTGAATCTCCAAGGAACTGTTGAAAAGGAAAAACAAAGCTGGGGGCATCACAATGCTGGATTTTGAGCTGTACTACAAAGCTGTGATCACAAAGACAGCATGGTACTGGCACAAAAACAGACACATAGACCAATGGAACAGAATAGAGAGCCCAGAAATGGACTCTTTGGGCAACTAATCTTTGATAAAGCAGGAAAAAACATCCGGTGGGAAAAAGACAGTCTCTTCAATAAATGGTGCTGGGAAAATTGGACAGCTACATGCAAAAGAAGGAAACTTGACCACTCTCTCACACCATACACAAAAATAAACTCCAAATGGATGAAAGACCTCGATGTGAGACAGGAATCCATCAAAATTCTAGAGGAGAACATAGGCAGCAACCTCTACGACATCGGCCAAAGCAACCTTTTTCATGACACATCCCCAAAGGCAAGAGAAACAAAAGATAAAATGAATTTATGGGACTTCATCAAGATTAAAAGTTTCTGCACAGCCAAGGAAACAGTCAGAAAAACTAAGAGGCAGCCCACGGAATGGGAGAAGATATTTGCAAATGACACTACAGATAAAGGACTGGTATCCAAGATCTACAAAGAACTTCTCAAACTCAATACACGAGAAACAAATAAACAAATCAAAAAATGGGCAGAAGATATGAACAGACACTTTTCCAATGAAGACATACAAATGGCTAACAGACACATGAAAAAATGTTCAAAATCATTAGCCATCAAGGAAATTCAAATCAAAACCACACTGAGATACCACCTTACGCCAGTGAGAATGGCAAAAATAGACAAGGCAAGAAACAACAAATGTTGGAGAGGATGTGGAGAAAGGGGATCCCTCCTACATTGTTGGTGGGAATGCAAGTTGGTACAGCCACTCTGGAAAACAGTGTGGAGGTCCCTTAGAAAGTTAAAAATTGAGCTACCCTATGATCCAGCCATTGCACTACTGGGTGTTTACCCCAAAGATACAGACGTGGTGAAGAGAAGGGCCATATGCACCCCAATGTTCATAGCAGCAATGTCCACAATAGCTAAATCGTGGAAGGAGCCGAGATGCCCTTCAACAGATGACTGGATTAAGAAGTTGTGGTCCATATATACAATGGAATATTACTCAGCTATCAGAAAGAACGAGTTCTCAACATTTGCTACAACATGGATGGCACTGGAGGAGGTAATGCTAAGTGAAATAAGTCAAGCAGAGAAAGACAAGGATCATATGATTTCTCTCATCTATGGAACATAAGCACTAGGATGATCAGTAGGGGAAGAAAGGGATAAAGAAAAGGGGGGTAATCAGAAGGGGGAATGAAACATGAGAGACTATGGACTATGAGAAACAAACTGAGGGCCACAGAGGGGAGGGGGGTGGGGGAATGGGATAGGCCCGTGATGGGTAGTAAGGAGGGCACGTATTGCATGGTGCACTGGGTGTTATACACAACTAATGAATCATCGAGCCTTACGTCGGAAACCGGGGATGTACTGTATGGTGACTAACATAATATAATAAAAATCATTATAAAAAAGAAAAATAATAATAATAAAAAAAATTTAAAAAGGTAGTAAGGAGGGCACGTATTGCATGGTGCACTGGGTGTTATACACAACTAATGAATCATCGAGCCTTACATCGGAAACCGGGGATGTACTGTATGGTGACTAACATAATATAATAAAAATCATTATAAAAAAGAAAAATAATAATAAAAAAAATTTAAAAAGGTAGTAAGGAGGGCACGTATTGCATGGTGCACTGGGTGTTATATGCAACTAATGAATCATCGAACTTTACATCAGAAACCAGGGATGTACTGTACGGTGACTAACATAATATAATAAAAAACATTAAAAAAAATAAAAAAATAAAAATTCACAATTCCTTATCAGTCACCTTTAGGACAATTTCTCATACTCTCTTCTCTCCAAATATATCCATATTTTAACTTAATGCAAAGAAATTTCAACTTACAATTGCTAAAACATCTTTAATTTCCAATGTTTTCCTTTTGGATATAATCTATATAAAGGAATGAATTTTTTATCTCTGGCTTAAATCGCAAAAACCCACAAAGCTTTTGACGGAACTTTTTGGCATTCAAGACCATTTCTAGTGCTGTGCAAAGCAGTCAGTGCTTTCTGGGGAGCAACTACTTAAAATTCATATGGACATATTAGATGTAATATGTATATTTGGAATAACCATTGAAATATTTCTCTATTTAATTAGAGTAGTCTATGCTAACTCACAGGGTGGACACTGTCAGCTATTTTCAATCTACCAATTATTTCTTTGGGGGACATGGTAAAATCTCTGCTTCAGTAAATGTTTTCACTTTCTTCATGCACTAGTTTTCCCTTCTTCTTCTAGCTCTGTCTCAGTGGGAAGAGAGAGCAAGAAATGCTAGCTATCATAATGCAAGCACGGCAGAAGCGGACACAAAATTTTCCCTTGCAACAAAGCAAGCTTTGATACTCAATTCCAATATTTGTTGAATGGTTATAAATGCACCCATTATCTTTTTTTCTGGTGTCCTATAGAGTATGTGCCCTCAAACAGTCAGGAAATGAAGGCATTACTGACTTTCTGTTCATGGTGCTAGGAATACAGGATTGCACTCTGTGGACAACCACTTATGTCTGCCCCCCTCAGCTCCTAGGAATCTGCAGATTTACCCCTTTCTTGATGCACTCAGTACTTCTACAGAGTCCTGGACAGGATCTTAGATGAAACTCAGACCAGCACACTATCTCTCTTCCCCTCTCCTCTGCCACATCTTGAGTCAAGATGAAGTGGTGATCACTGGTGAGGACTTCAAAAGCAAATCAAAGAACAAGGGCTATGATCAGAAAGAACGATTACCCAACATTTGCAACAACATGGACGGAACTGGAGGAGATAATGCTAAGTGCAATAAGTCAAGCAGAGAAAGACAATTATCATATGGTTTCACTCATTTGTAGAACATAAGGAATAGCAGGGAGATCGGTAGGAGAAGGAAGGGAAGAATGAAGGGGGGTTAAACAGAGAGGGAATGAACCACGAGAGACTATGAACTCTGGGAAACAAACTGAGGGCTTTAGAGGGGAGGGGGGTGGGGCATTGGGCTAGGTCGGTGATGGGTATTAAGGAGGGCACATATTGCATGGAGCACCGGGTGTTATACACAATGAATCATGGAACATTACATCAAAAACTAAGGATGTACTGTATGGTGATTAACATAATAAATTTAAAAAATATATTAAAAAATTTAAAAAATTAAAAATAACCCCCCCAAAAAAACAAAAGCAAAAATAAACAAACAAAAAGAACAATGGCTATGGGCTCTAGGGACAGATGTCAGCAAGTTACAGCCAAGGATTAAATGTGACCAGTGGACATCCTCCAGAGTAGGTACTGACTATGCACAAATATTCATGACCTCCCAAAATTCATATGTTGAAGTCTTAATCCACAATACGATGATTTTTGGAGATGGGGACTTTGGGCGATAACTAGGTTTGGATGAGGGTCTAGGAGTGGTACCTCCATGATAGGATTGGTATAAGAGATTTTCATCTCTTAAGAGATGAAAAGACCTCAGTTCCTTTCCCTCTCACTCTACCATGTGAAGATTCAGCAAGAAGGCACTGTCTGTAAACCAGGAAGGATGTCCTCCCCAGACATCAAATCTGCTCACACCTTGATCTCAGATTTCCCAGCTTCTAGTTTGCTGTATAAGCCACCCAGTCTCCAGTACCTTGTTAAAGCAGCTCAAAGAGAACATCCAGGACTCTGGACTAATCCAAGGAGCCACCTACCTCCTGACATAGACGTCGAGTGGATCCATCCAATGTATCTTTGGCCCTCAAAAAATTCCTCAAAGCACAGTAGTGAGACAAGAGCATTCCAACATCTCTTCTTAAAAAAAAAAATCCTTTCTAATATTCTCTCCAACATTTTTAAAAGAATAGAGGCAGGTAGTCTTCTAAAGTTCATGAAAATTATGACAAGGTCTGCTTCAGTGAACTCATATCCTCTTTTGCAATGTGGGCATGACGGACCTATACTAGCTTGAGGCCTCAGCCAAAACTGAGAAAAGGGATACTCATGTTAACATACACTACAACTAAGGTATCCGCAGAAAACACAGTTGTTACTCTCTAGCATGGCCATGCTCTGCTTATGAGACCACCTTTCAGCAGGTGGCTAGATTTAGAATTGCCAGTTAATAGAGTTTCTTTCAGTCTGAATTGTCTCCCTTCACTTTAAATATTGAACATTTTAAAAATACAACTCCCTATTGGATTTTAAATGATTACTGTGGAATAACTGACGTTTTTGTTTTTGCTTTCTTAGGTAAAATATTTAATAGTTTGCTTTTTTTCCTCACTTCCCTTTTCTGCCCTAGGAGGGTATCTGTGTCCATGAGGCAAACTCTATGTCCGTGGCAGGAAGCTAGTGGGTCCTGGTATACACCCAGCATCTTTGCCGGGGGGGGGGGGGGAGGGTGTTTACTCTTGAGTTACTACATTGGTATCATTTAATCCTTTGCTGTGATGTACAGGCATCTGCCCCAGGAGCTCACGGCCATACGTTCTTTTTTTTCCACATACATTTTAAGTTATTGCCAGTAGCATCTCTTCATCTTGACCCCAGGCCTTTGCTGGTTCAACCATGTGCTCATCAGGTCTGTATCCTTCAGGAGGACATCTGCGATTTTTTGAAACATTTAATATTTACCATCTCAACCATTTTTAAATGTGCGATTCAGTAGTGTTAAGTTTATTCACAGTGTTGTGAGGCAGATCGCCAGAACTTTTTCATCTTGTAAAACCAAACCAAACCAAATGAAAAACAAAACCAAAAACAAACCAAACAAAAATGCTCTATACTCCTTAGATAGCAACAGTTTCCCCTTTCCTCCCTGACCCCTAGCCTCTGGTAACTACCATTCTACCTTCTGTTTCTAGAACTGGACTACTTCAGATACCCTGGATCAGCGGATCGTCCAGTAACTGTGTCGTTGTGAACAGCCTGTTTCACTCAGCATAATGCCTTCAAGGTGCATCCATGTTGTGCATGTAACAGGCTTTCTTTTTTTGAGGCTGAACAATATTCTGGTGTTATGTATACACTGCATTTTTAAAATCCATTTATCTTCTGATAGACATTTAGGTTGATTCCACCTCTTGTTTATTGTGACTAGTGCTGCAATGAATGTGGGCATGCAAATCTCTCTTCAAGATCCTGTTTTCACTTTTTATTTCTTGGATGAATACCCAGAAGTGGCATTGCTGGATCATACTGTGTTTCTATTTTTTAATTTTCTTGAGGAACCTACGTTGTTTTCATATGCATTATTTTACATTCCCATTAACAGTACACAGAGATTCTAATTTGTCTGCAGCCGTGCTGACACTTGTAATTCCCGGGGGTTTTGTTTTTTCCTTTTTTTTTTTTTTAATAGTAGCCATTTTATTGGGTGTGAGGTGATATCTCAGTGTGGTTTTGATTTGAATTTCTCTGATGATTAATGATGTTGAGCATTTTTTATATGCTCATTGGTCAAGTGTAAGAATTTTTTCATTGTACGACAGATACCATTGCATTGGCAAAATTCCACACTGTGTGTAATTTCCTCTAAAACCAAACCAAAACAAACTGAAATCTAACTCCAAGTTGTCAGAATTACTGGTTTACATCCCAGTTCTTTATAAATCTCTGGAATTAATTGTGTCCAAGTTTTCTTTTCCTTCAAGTTGACCACTCTCCTCACATTGGTAGCCTCTTTCTTCACTTTGTTAGAGGCTAAGGTTTCAACTGAGATATGAAATTATGTCACAGGCTTTCCCTTGGAGTTGAATTCCTTAATTCACAAATAGAAATACGAGCGGGCACCCAAGAGGTGAGAGGAAAGAATTCTATTTCTAGAGCACTAGAATGTGGAATCTGTTAATATATGAATTGGGACAACAAACATCCTGTCAATCTCAGTTGTTGTAATATTTAAAAAAGGAATAATCAAAGTCCTACAATAACAAATAAGAATAACAAATAGCAAATATATCACAAGTTTCTTTAAATCGCTGGTAAAATATGTGGAGTGCCTTCAAAATCTTGTAAAAATCCCACGGTGTTTTATAATTTACAAAGAACCTTCACATGCAGATTGCTCGTATGATTTTTACAATAATGTTTTCAGGTAGGCAGAATGAGAAATTATATTTACAAAGTACCTATGCATATATCAATAGTGGTAACTGATATCCCCATTTTACATTTAAAATTATGACTTTTCCTAGATCTCAGAGTTTGTAAGTGAGCCCATATCATCGTATAAGTGTTTTGCTTTCTTGTCTGGTGTGCCTCACTATTTCCTCGGTCTTTCTATACATTTTTTTAGTTCTTATCATTTGTTATTCAAGTAGAAAGGTACTGCTGGGGTCACAGGGAATATAAAACTTAGTTTCATCTCACGGAAATATATATTTTTTTAAATCTGCTTTAAAATAATCAGCATTATCTGAATTATTTTTGTCTTTTTTCATTTTCCTGTTACCAACTTTTTATTAAGCAATAGGTCTGTGGTAGGCAGAGTAATGGCCCCAAGGATGCCCACATCTTAATCCCTGGGATGTATGAATACGATACTCTATATGGCAGAAGGAACTTTCAGAGATAATTAAAGTTATGGACCTTGAGATAGGAAGATTATCTTGGATTATTTGGGTGAGCCCAATATAACCACATGGGCTCTTAAATGTATAAGGAGGCAGAAGACAGAGTCAGAGGGAAATGTGGCCATTTGAGAATGGCCAGAAAGATACAACATTGGTGGCTTTTAAGATGGAAAAAGAGGGCCAGGAGCCAAGGAATGTTGGTGGCCTCTAGAAACTGGAAAATGCAAGGAAATACTCAACCCTATAGTCTCCAGAAAGGAATACAGCCAAACTAACATGATGATTTTAACCCAGTGAGATCCTTGCTGACTTCTAACTTATAGAACTCTAAGATAATAAATTTTTGTTGATTTGAGCCACCAAGTTTGTGGTGATTTGTTATGGTAGCAATAGAAAACTGATAGAAGGACCACTCATGTAAATTTAATTATATACAGGAATACGTAATACATACGGGAATAATTATTTCTCTTTTGCAGTCAAATCTTACTTCTAGCTTCTCAGCACATCTTTTTGGTTTTTTTAGGGCTACTGTACCAATTCCCATACACTCATTTTTCCCCCTGTTACCTCTCTCAGGAATCTGGAAAGAATTGTATGTGCTTTGAGACACATACCCTAAATGCACAACCCATAAAGTACTAAATACTTTTTGATAAAGCTGTCTAGATGAAATATTTTACAGGTAATATGAGCTATATGAAATGCTTTCTGGAAAACACTCTAGCGAGTGGGCACCACCAGGTTAGAAGACGCTCTGGTAATCAAAACTGCTAAATGTTTACCCACCAATAAAGGAAAATATCCTCTTGGGGATTCTAGACTTGTTACCACGGATGTTGTTTGCTAACTCTGATTGTTTTCCTACCTGCTTATAGAAACTCCGTGCTGTCACCCATCTGTTCTCTCATCAAAGCAGCTTTGTGGTGGCAGTTATTTTAGACATTTTTTTTATGATTTCAGATGTCTCTGCATTGAACTTGAGAACTTGATGATCAGAGCTTTAATGCAGGTAGAAACACACAGCTCCTACTTTTCTCCATTTAGTAATAGGAGAGAAAGTTATAATATCTGAATTATTTAAAAATTGTTAGAAACCTTGATTTCCCCTTTGGGATACTCATCACACCAAAGGTTTCTTATTTAAAAATGTTATTCTTCATTATTAATTCCTCAATTTTATAGGTGACCTTTTAATTGCTACTTCCAACTGGCTGACACAATGTCTAGTACACAGTAGTCAGTGAATGTTGCTTGTAAATGTTTTAATGACATGCCTCTTATCACTGTCACTTATTTTAGTTTTAAAACTTAGAAAACATTCTTTTACCCTATACTGCTAAATAGTTTAATCCTCGTCCTTGAAGACTATCTCCATTCTTCCACACATCACTGCAAATTGTTCCTCTGGCCTGAGAGAGATTACCATTCTTCCCTTCGTTCTTGGCTCAATCCCAACTTCTCCAAGCTGGATATTACATCCTGCTTCCTTCAGAAACTTGACTCGTTCATTATATTCTTTCTTCCAAATCTTCTATCTTTCCTTCATTGCTAGATTATCCTACTCAATAAAGAAAGAAGATAATTTTTTAATTATAAAAATTTTGTCTTTCAACTTTTTACCTTACCAATTACACACAAGCTGAAGAATAACCTGTAATACCTCGCTTCCTCATTTTTCATTTAATCCAACTTCCAGTCACTTACAGGAAGTCCCCTTTCCAAGGTCACTGATATAATGTCCATCTATTCCAAAGAACATGTGGCAGTTTACATGCTACTCATTACATTTGATACTGTCTGTCACTCTTCTGAATACTCTCATCTTGTTTGACCTCTCAGATCCTTCTTTATGTTCCCTTTCCTTTGCCCATACTTGCAAAGTTTGATGTCCGGAATTTCTCCTCTGCTTATTCTATGCAATTCATCTAAATGGTTTCATCTGTTGCCATGGTTTCAACTACTGCTAACATGTTCATTACTCCCAACTGTCTTTCCATAGCCTCAGAGATTGAGCTGCTTTTTAGGGAATTGCCATCCGGTATCCCAGAGGCACTTCCATCTCAATAGATACAAACGGGATACCTTGTCCTTAGGTTATGATGCTGGCTCCTTCTTGTATATTTTCTAAATCAATAAATGATACCATCTCCTGTTCTGTTGTTGTAGGCAGAGTTGTGGTTGATTAATCTTTTCTTACTCCTCCATGTAAAAAGCACCATCTCTCATTCACCACCCCCCCTACCTACATCATAAATATCTTTCTAATAAATCATTTTGTCTTTTCTACCTGTCATTAACCATATGGTGTCCTGCCTACTCTGGGGCACTGAGTAGGACAGGACTAGCTGGAGAGCACATACACGTCATTCAGAAGATAATGCGTATGGGGCAAAGCCAAAGCCAGGAACCATGTGCAGCTAGGTCTGGGGAGAGATGCAGCAGCTGCGCATGAGCTAACAGAGAGAGATGGAGCAGGCGGGGTGTGAGGGCAGGGCAAAGCACACTTACTTACAGGTCCAGAAAGCCCACATGCGCTGCTTTCGTGAAGTGCACAGCATGGCTATCATATATATCGAGGGAGTGTGGACACTTAGATATTTTTCACCCTCCACCTAGCTCCTGGATATCTGATGATGTTTACAACTTTTCTTCCTGCCTTCCTAATTGGTCTTAGCCTTTTGATACTCTCACTGTTCTCTGAATGACATTTCAAATACATTTCACTCAGTGCTGGTTTTACAATCAGACTTTTTTTTTATAATGATTTTTTATTATATTATGTTAGTCACCATACAGTACATCCCCAGTTTTCGATGTAAGGCTCGATGATTCATTAGTTGTGTATAACACCCAGTGCACCATGCAATATGCGCCCTCCTTACTACGCATCACCGGCCTATCCCATTCCCCCACCCCCCTCCACTCTGTAGCCCTCAGTTTGTTTCTCATAGTCCATAGTCTCTCATGTTTCATTCCCCCTTCTGATTACCCCCCCTTTCTTTATCTCTTTCTTCCCCTACTGATCATCCTAGTGCTTATGTTCCATAGATGAGAGAAATCATATGATCCTTGTCTTTCTCTGCTTGACTTATTTCACTTAGCATTACCTCCTCCAGTGCCGTCCATGTTGTAGCAAATGTTGAGAACTCGTTCTTTCTGATAGCTGAGTAATATTCCATTGTATATATGGACCACAACTTCTTAATCCAGTCATCTGTTGAAGGGCATCTCGGCTCCTTCCACGATTTAGCTATTGTGGACATTGCTGCTATGAACATTGGGGTGCATATGGCCCTTCTCTTCACCACGTCTGTATCTTTGGGGTAAACACCCAGTAGTGCAATGGCTGGATCATAGGGTAGCTCAATTTTTAACTTTCTAAGGGACCTCCACACTGTTTTCCAGAGTGGCTGTACCAACTTGCATTCCCACCAACAATGTAGGAGGGATCCCCTTTCTCCACATCCTCTCCAACATTTGTTGTTTCTTGCCTTGTCTATTTTTGCCATTCTCACTGGCGTAAGGTGGTATCTCAGTGTGGTTTTGATTTGAATTTCCTTGATGGCTAATGATTTTGAACATTTTTTCATGTGTCTGTTAGCCATTTGTATGTCTTCATTGGAAAAGTGTCTGTTCATATCTTCTGCCCATTTTTTGATTTGTTTATTTGTTTCTCGTGTATTGAGTTTGAGAAGTTCTTTGTAGATCTTGGATACCAGTCCTTTATCTGTAGTGTCATTTGCAAATATCTTCTCCCATTCCGTGGGCTGCCTCTTAGTTTTTCTGACTGTTTCCTTGGCTGTGCAGAAACTTTTAATCTTGATGAAGTCCCATAAATTCATTTTATCTTTTGTTTCTCTTGCCTTTGGGGATGTGTCATGAAAAAGGTTGCTTTGGCCGATGTCGTAGAGGTTGCTGCCTATGTTCTCCTCTAGAATTTTGATGGATTCCTGTCTCACATCGAGGTCTTTCATCCATTTGGAGTTTATTTTTGTGTATGGTGTGAGAGAGTGGTCAAGTTTCCTTCTTTTGCATGTAGCTGTCCAATTTTCCCAGCACCATTTATTGAAGAGACTGTCTTTTTCCCACCGGATGTTTTTTCCTGCTTTATCAAAGATTAGTTGCCCAAAGAGCCGAGGGTCCATTTCTGGGCTCTCTATTCTGTTCCATTGGTCTATGTGTCTGTTTTTGTGCCAGTACCATGCTGTCTTTGTGATCACAGCTTTGTAGTACAGCTCAAAATCCGGCATTGTGATGCCCCCAGCTTTGTTTTTCCTTTTCAACAGTTCCTTGGAGATTTGGGGTCTTTTCTGGTTCCATACAAATTTAAGGACTATTTGTTCCAGTTCTTTGAAAAATGTCATCGGTATTTTGATTGGGATAGCATTGAAAGTGTAGATTGCTCTGGGTAGCATGGACATTTTAACTTTTTAAATGCCTTCAAAGGCTCTCTAATTAGGTAGAGGTTAAGTCTTAAATCTTTGCAAGTCTTGCAAGGGAGTCTAAGATTGGCCCTTGACTTCATTTCCAACATGCTTTTCTCAAATCATTTTTGGAACTACCCTGAGCAACATTAAACACCTTTCAGTGCCTCTGCTGTACTGTATTTTCTCTACGTTTTTGTAATTTCCACCCTTTCTCTCTGCAATGCTGTTATCATCCTACGAACCTTGCTGGGATCAACTCTTCTAAAAGAAAGCCATACCCCATTCTCCCCGGGTCCCACCCCAACTGGGTTAGGTTCACTCTTCTGAGTTCTCATTCCTCATTCTATAATCTAATCTATTCTCTAGCCATATTGTACATTATTTGAGGACAAAGATTATATTCTGCTACCTATTTATCATCTATTATTATTTGTATTTCTATTGCCTTGCACAGTGTGTAATGCACAAAAGGCACTCAATATATGTTGGTAAATGGTAATTAAATATCCTTAAAATTTTTCTATTTAGTTCGGTCTTCAGGGACTAGCAAGTTAAGTTTTTGGAAGGCAGGGATGGGTCTTCATTGCATTTTTCCTTCTTATAGAACTTAACAGGACTTCATGCGTAAAAATTACTAAATAAATAAAAATATTAAATGTAATGCTAGAATACGACAGCTATTAGAGTATAGGCTTCAGTGGCAGAAATCTGAGTTCAAATCCTTTTCTTCAATCTTTGGAAGATGAATCAGAGCCACAAATCCTCCATAGAATAATCTCTATCTCTTTCTTCCATATAGGCTTCATTTTTCTTCTTTACTTCTACTTAGCTAAATGCTTTTTTCTGTTTCACTGCTTTTTGTTTTTGCTTTTGTTTTCATCACTTGTCTCCCCTTTCTCTCTCTTCCTCTGAGTACATGTGCAGATTCACATGTGCACCATGTGTGTTTGGGAGTACGTTAAGTGTGGGTGGTTTGCCAACCACAAGACCCTGTGAGTGTAACAGAAAAGCTATAAGCCAAAACTAAGAGTGAATACAAATGCAGACCAACAATGCAAACATAAATAAAACCATGCAAAGCATAAGAGCTGCACAGAGACAACACTAAGATTGTTATAATTTAACTTTTTCTTCTTTTAACCTTTGCACATTCTTATTGTCCTATTTTATTCTTTGCAGTTTCCTCTGCTCCCCCTCTCTGCTTTTTCACCAAGGAGGAGGAAAAAAGGAAAATGTGAAGTGCAACTTTCTTTAAAGAGGAAATACACTAAAGCCTTTTAACCTTAGAGGGAAATTCATTATTTAAATTGGGAATTACATGGACTCCCAATACCCTGTCTGCTCTTCAGCCAGTCACCTTATAGGTGAGACCACTATGATTACCCCTGCTCATTTACAGAGAGCGGCTACCATGGTCCTCATTCTGGGAAAGTCCTGTGAGGAAGCCAATCTCTACAGTAGCCAAGGAAACCTCTACCAGTTGCATATACTGTAGATTTTAATCACCTGGTAGTAAATGTGACCAACTGGCCAGGAAACACCAAGTGCTTGAGAAAAACCAGTGATATTAAAGAAAGAATCAATATTTTAAAAAATGGCACAGCACATAATCACCTAGGCTATTATTTCCTACCCTGAGTTGAAACTGAATAGTTTGATCTAAAAGCAGATTTCACATTCTAGGGAAAAATAACCACAACAGTTCAGTCAATCCCTTTTCTCTTAGGACTCCTCTGATGATTCTGATTATCAACTTAATTCCAACCAAGCGCCCAGACAAGGTGCCAGCTTCCTGGGGCACTTAATTGCATTCATAAGAGTTTATGAGCAAGGGGAATTTTCAGCCTAATGCCAAGTAATTGACAACTAAATTTTTTTCCTGGTTTCAACCCAAATATTTATTCTTAACATAGCAAAAGTTTAGGATTTGTAGTATTTCCATAGCTTCCAATTATCTCCATTGCTGCAGGACACGGACCATATATAAGTCTCATGTGGTAATCACTAACATTTATCTTTGTTATTGTCACCTGGTATCTTCCTCAATGTCAAAAGAGTCTTAGAAAATGAAGCTCTGCAGTTTTACTGGCCCAACAACAGAGGTCTTACTGAAGAAACCCTATCTCTCTATGACAGAGAATGGGCAGCAGAAACATCTCTGACAGCTGTTGCATGATGGGGTACGATAAAGGTCATTTCCTGCAAATGTTAGGGGTTTTTAAGAATCCCACAGGCACTGGAGAAATAATTGGACTCAAGCAATCAATCATACTTGAAGCATGTGAAGTATATCTAAGGACCAAAGGTCAGGATTTAATGCCCAAATTCATCCAATTGTCTGGAAATAAAAAAAAAAAAGATTTAACTTCACAGAAGGTTATATGGAGGAATTCAATTGAAGTTAAATATAAATTAATTAAATATAGATTTTTTTCTTTCTTTGAAAATCTTTGTTGATAAGGACTAATATGATAAATTAGAACCTAAGTGATCTCCCTGAAACTTTATTATTCAAGTAATTAATAAAAGCATACTGAAGTTTTTAACTGATTTTTCTTAAGAAGTGTTACTTTTGTCATAAACTAAAAGTAATTTAATATATTGGTTTTAATTGACATTAATAATTTTAAGAATGAAATTTAAGAATATAACTATGGTTTAACATCCTAAGATGTTTAGCTGGAAATTTAATTTTAAATCACCTGGTTCTCTTCTAGATTCATATGTTATTAAATGCGGTTTTGCTTAAGCTATGATAGTGTTAGGAAAATAATGAAATTTAAAAACTGTAATCCTGTTCAAGACCTTAAATCTTTTTATTGAGTGTGACAGACTTCTAATTGTCCCTAAATACCCAATTCCCTCTTCTTTCTTTTAAATGCAACTTTTTATTTTTTAATATGTTGGCTTCCTGAAGTTTCAAAATAGTAATGATCATTCTGGTATATTTTAAAGCAGCTTCACCCAATGATCATATCTTCCATAACCACAGTACATGGTCAAAAGCAGGAATCTCACATTGGTACAATACTCTTTTTTTTAAATTTTTCTTTTCAGAGAGAGTGCACATGCACGAGTTGGGGGAGGGGCAGAGAGAGAGAGGGAGAGAGAGAGAATCTCAAGCAGGCTCCACCCCCAGAGTGGAGCCCAATGCGGGGCTTGATCTTATGACGCTGAGATCACGACCTCAGCCTAAATCAAGAGCGAGACACTTAACCAACTGAGCCACCCGGGTGCCCCAACATTGGCACAATACCCTTAACTTGCAAATATACTTTATATAGATTTTAAATGCACTCTTCTTTTGCTCTCTTTTATGTGTATAGTTCTTTGAAATTTTATACCAAGTGTAAATTTGTTGAAGCATCACCACATGGTACATATTACCATTAGGGTACAGAACGGCTCCATCGGCACAAAGACACTCCCTTATGTTACCCATTAACAGTTCTGTCCTCCTCCCCAACCCTAACCTCCGGCAGCAACTGACTACTTATCACTATGATTTTGCCATTTCAAGAATGTTATAGAAACAGAATCATATCATATCCAATTTTTTCAGATTGGCTTTTGCACTCAGCATAAATCCTTGACATCCTTCTAAATCATTTTTTGTATCATTAGTTTGTTTCTTTGTATTTGTTGTATCACACTTTATTCACCAGTTGAATTTTGGGTGCTTTCCAGCTTTTGGCTACTATAAAGTGACTGTGAACATACTTTAGTTCGCTAGGATAGAAACCCAGGAGGGCTGGGCTGTATCGTGGTTGTTAACTTTAAGAAACAGCTGAGCTGCTTTCCAGAATGGCTATGACATTTTACGTTTTCATCAACAATGTTTGAGAAATCCAGTTGCCCTCTATCCTTGTCAACACTTGATACTGTATTTTTTAATTTTTTTGCCGTTTTAATAGGTATGCAATGGTATCTTACTGTAGCTTTAGTTTGCATTTCCCTAATGACTAATGATGGTGAACATCTTTTCTCTCGTGTGTATTTGCCATCTCTATACCCTTTTGGGAGAAATATCTGTTAAAATGATTTGCCTATTTTCTGATTTTTTTTAATTGCTGAGATTAGAGAATTCTTTATATATTCTGGATAAAAATTGTTTCTCAGATATGTGATTTGATAATATGTGTCAATGACAAACTTGATACTCTAAATAGACCTTGATCCTCTTAATAGGGATCACACAACAGAGCAAAAGTTTTTAAGTTTGATGGTCTATATTATTTTATTTCTTTTATGGATTGTACCTTTGGTGTCATGTCTAAGAGCTCCTTGTCTAACCTAAGCAAAGGAAAAATTTTTCCTGTGATTTCTTCTAGAAGTTTTATAGCGTTTTTTTAAATGTCTCATTTAGATCTATGATCCATTTTGAGTTAATTTTTATATAAGATGTTAAGTTTAGGTTTGGTTCTAGAGAGTTCTGTTTGGATATTGATGGGAGAAGGACAAATTTCAGAAGGAAGAATACTGATGAGTGAAAAATGATGTCAGTGTGTACTGAACAAAGTTTCAAGATAGTGACAGAGGAATAAGGAAATTGGACAGTAGTCAAAATCAAACACACTAGAATACAGAAAGAAGAGTGAAGAGAATGACAGAGTTCTGAAAGAAAATGAAAAATTTAAGAGTAGGTTCAAAATATCAAAAAGCTTTCTAGTTCTTAGACTTGCCCACAGTTGGACTAGGCTATCTTGGTTGAGAGTTTATAAAGATGTTCCTATATATATTATCGATAATACTTGAATAATAGCATTCTGGCTATAAAACCTCTTACTTGCTCAAAAGAGTCATCCCGATGGTGAAATTTTAAATCTGTTAAGGAAGTTTATTATAACTTGAAAACAGCATAATAATTTAAGGTGTATTTCTATGCTTCTGAAATTCTTTTGTATGGCTTTTTGTTCAAGTGAGTATAACTCAAAAGCTAAAGAAGGACAACATTTTTCTGATATTCCGAAGATACTTAGTAGCATCAGAAAGGCAAAGGATAGCTTACAAAATAACAACAACTCTTAAAATTGGGCTAAAAGGCAATCTTAAACAATGAAATTTAACAGAGAGGCCATGAAGAAGTCACATTTAAGAGGAAGATAAAGCACCACGTAAAACTTGGAATTTGTTAAAATAACAACAAATAGAAAAATGAAGTAAATATTTCATTTCAATTTTAAGATTTCCCAAGACCCATTAGCAACATGGCAAGTGTAAATTGAGAACTGGTTTTTATGGGAAAAATGATAATAATTTCTACTTTCACTATCTTTTCCCTAAGTAGATTTACAATGATGTGTGTATTTCCATGAAGAGTTGCTTAATCCAATAAGCTTTCCATTGACATCCCATGTCAGATAGGAACACCACTGTATCACTTACTGATTTCACTAGTATTAGCTTTTTCCTAGAAACTAAAACCAGATGTTACTGAAATTTACACACATGTACATGCACACAGAGTCTATTAAAAATCAATGATTCATCTTTCTGCCTATAATTTTCAGGAGAAGGAAGAAAAGAAAGATGTGCTCAAAGACAAACTATTATTTATCAGAAAAAGCATAAAGATAACTCTCAACCTGAATATTTCCAGTAAGTGTCTTGTTGAAAATTACTGAGGTGATTCTACAAAAATATCTTAGTTTTTAGAGCACATAGAAAGCCATTTCCACAAATTTGATTTTTTTTAGTTTTATCAAGATAATTGGCATACAGAACCGTATAAATTACATAATGACTTGACCCACATATATTACAAAATGATTAGCACATAAAGCTTAGTTAACATCAGCTCACATAGATACACAAAGAAAAGAAAAAATGTTTTTATCCTTGTGATGGGGTCTTTTAGAATCTAGTCTTTTAGCAGCTTTCAAATATACCGTACAGCAGTATTAGCTATAGTCATCATGTTGTATATGTTACATTCCTAGTATTTATTTATCTTATAGCTGGAAGTTTGTTTCTTTTCATTAACTTCCTCCAATTCTCCTCATTCCAACCCCCCCATCCCCACCTCTGGTAACAGCAAATCTGATCTTTCTCTGTTTTGTTTTTGTTGTTTTTTTTTTTTTTGCTGTTGTTTTAGATTCCACGAGTAAATGACATCATATAGTATTTGTCTTTCTCTGACTTATTTCACTTGGCATAATGCTCTCAATATTCACCTATGTTGCCACAAATGGCAGGATTTTCTTCTTTATAGCTGAATATTCCGTGTGTGTGTGTGTGTGTGTGTGTGTGTGTACATTTTCCAGATTTTGCTCATCCATTCACCTCTGATGGACATTCCATTATTTCCATGTCTTGGCTGTTACAAACAATGCTGCAATGAACATGAGGCAGATATCGCTTCTACAGTGATGTCATTTCCTTCAGATGTATACCGACGACTGGGATTTCTGGATCACATGGTAGTTCTAGTTTTGATTTTCTGAGGACATCCATACTGTGTTCCAGTGCCTGCACCAGTTTACATTCCCACTAACAGTGCACAGAGGTTGCCTTCTTTCCACATCTTCACCAGCCTTTGTTACTCGTCTTTCTGATGATGGCCATTCTAACAAGTATGAGGAGAAGATAGTTCACTGTGGGTTTGATTTGCTTTTCCCTCATGAGGAGTGATGTTGAGCACCTTTGCATGTGTCTATGGCCATCTGAATGTCTTCTTTGGAAAAAAAGTCTATGTAGGTCTTTGGCCCTTTTTTAATTGGAGGATTTTTGTTATTATTGAATTGTATGAGTTCTTTATATACTTTGGATATAATTTGTAAATATTTTCCCCCATTCTGCAGACCGCCTTTTCATTTGGTTGATCATTTCTTTTGCTGTATGGAAACTTTTCATTTCTATTTATTTATTTTTAAATATTTATTTTAGAGAAAGAGAGAGCATGACCCCGAGTGTGGGAGGGGGTGGAGGGAGAGAGAGAGTCCTCAAGCAGACTCCCCACTGAGCATGGAGCAGATCCCAAGACCCTGAGATCATGACCCAAGCCGAAACTAAGAGCTGGCTGCTTAACCAACTGAGCCACCCAGGCACCCCAGTGTGGAAGCTTTTTAATTTGATGTAGTCCCACTTCCTTATTTTTTATTTTGTTGCTTATGCTTTTGCTACCATATCCAAAAAAAATCATTGCCAAGATCCATGTCCAGGAGCTTTTTTCCTGTTTTCTTCTAGCAGTTTTATGGTTTCAGATCTTACATTTAAGTCTTTGATACATTTTGAGTTAGTTTGTGTGAGTGGTGTCCACAACTTTTTAATGTTCGTAATAAATTTGAACATACAACATATCATCCAAATTTATTAGACAGCTTGAAGTATAGTAGTCAAATATCTAGCATAGATTAGTTGAAATGGGTAGCTCTCTTAAGACTTTAAAATTTGTCCTTCTCATAGATCTGAACTCCTAAATGTGTAAAATGAAGCATTAATTAATGTTAGCAACACTTTTCAAAATACTATTTAAGTTCCAGAACAACCACAATGCTCAGAAATGGTCCCTTTCCAGGTTATTTCATGCTCTCTGTAAAATTTCTGGATTGGGTATGAGTTATGTCAAGTATGAGTTAATATTGATATTATTTCTGTCTTTTTCACAAACCATAAGCACACTTCTAAAGTTGTCAATAGTATGAAAAAAAAGAAGCAAATTTTGGAATAGGTGACTTCCCTACATTAACTCAAGTTGACTTTGTTCTTCTGAATGATGACAAATACTATCTTGGAGTAGAATAACATGGAAATTCTGTAAACATGTTTAGTTGAAAGTATCCCAAAGATACACAATAATTCAATGGAAGATATAAAAGTAGATCTCAGAAACAGATTTTAGGTTCACTTCTATTTAATTATCTTAATTTTTCTAGTGTAATTAAGATTCTGCCTTGACTATGTAAGTGGCTTATGAAAGAGTTATAAAAGTAATATGTAGGGACATTTGAAATATTTTCTTTTTGCTCACTTTGAAAAGATTTCCAGTTTGCTTCTAAATGCATATCAAATTTGAAAGGCCAAGTGATTTAAGGCAGGTATATCATTACTTTCCTCTATGGTTTGTTCAAGCAGGTAAAAAGTATGCAAGAATCTGAATGTTCCTTGCAACAGTAGCTTCAATTTTCATCAGCCAAGACCCAATTTGTGTCAGAGGGTAAAACTTGCCTGATTAGATCTGTTCAAAAAGCCGTTAAACAACTTTCAATGTTCTTGCTCTCTCACATTTAGGACACTAAACTTTTACAGAGACAGGCTGTTTGAAGCCTTCCTAATTATTTCCATTATTATCCAAGAAGGATTACTGATGTTCAGCCTCCATTGGAATTCTCAAAAGTTCTCAGTGCAAATTATATGGCAATCTAAAATGCCTTTCTCTGGCTTTATGGCCTGATTATTATTTAGAGTCTCTCCAGCAGTGAACTTGAAGATCATGCAAATGTGCTCTTTGGGAAAGTCACTGTATAGCTGAATAATTTGTTTTGTAGGAAGCCAGCTCAAGTTTATCATCAACCACGAAAATTCTTTATCAATGCTTTTCTATAAAGTAGGCCTATTATTATACCAGTTCCACTTTAACTCTGACAGAAAGCCGATCGGGAATGCTATTATTAAGTCATAAATGCCTATTTTAAAATATGTTGCCTCATATTATTACACTGTATCGTTTCATTAATTCGTGTAATATTTCCTTTGGTTTTTAGTATCTTCTATGTCATAATCAAAACTAACTCTAAAAATGTAAAGTCTATAGCATAGATTTAAAGTCAAGAGTCCGTATGCGTCTACAACTTAATATGTATAAATACATACAAATTTAACTAGACAGAAGTGACCATGTTCACTCACTACATGCAATATTTACAATGCTGAATAACAACTGTATTTGCCAAGATATTCACAGTTCATAATATTGTGAGATAAAATGTAGCTATAAACATTAATCAATGGCATGTTTATTAAACCTATATTTCTTAGATCATAAGATATACTGATGAACAAATTTCACTGTGTAATAACAAGGAGCCTAGAGCCAAGTGGGAACAAAAATACCTAAGTAATTTTAATTTGTGAGATAAACTATCAGTATAGGGATTTATTCAGGATACCACTGGCACACCTTACACCCATTCAGGAAAGTTGTTAACAAACAATATTCAAATAGGACCTAATTAGGCATGAGGTCCTAGAATAGAGAGAGTGTGCCAGTCAGGAGAAGACATGTCTACATGGACAGTAGGAATATGTTACAACTGAGGTTTAAAGTCATATTAAATCAGACTTAAAATGGAGTTTGGTCTTCATCTTGATGTTGAGATAGATCACTGAAGGAGAGTGATATAATCACATTTCAGTTTGGAAAGATCATCCTGGCTCAAGTATAATGAATGTTTTAGAGGGAATAATGGAATTAGACCAGTTCAGATAAGAAATGATACTGTCTTACCCTGTGGTAGTGATGGAAAAGAAAGAAAAAAAAACATAAAATAAACTTACTTCTCAACTTATTCTGTTATGACTATTGTTTTGTAATAGACTTACAGATGTTACTTTTAAAATATTCTGTTAGTCTGAGGAGCCATTTATTTATAGATCTCCTTGTATTATTTGTAACAATATTGTATTTATTTTTTTAAAGGTTTTTTATTTTTATTTATTTGACAGAGAGAGAGACAGCCAGCGAGAGAGGGAACACAAGCAGGGGGAGTAGGAGAGGAAGAAGCAGGCTCCCAGCGGAGGAGCCTGATGTGGGGCTTGATCCCAGGACCCCAGGATCATGCCCTGAGCCGAAGGCAGGCGCTCAACGACTGAGCCACCCAGGTGCCCCTGTATTTATCTCTTAAGCACAGATTCTCTACACATCATCTCAAGTTCCCAGATTGTTTTATTAAAACATTTATCTTCAATCATCCAAATGTGACTAAACACTATCTGAAAAGTCCCATAGTATTCCATACCTGTGAACACATTTACATTTTTGTGCTGAAAGATACATGAAAACAAAGGCTTAGATATTTGATCTTATTGATTTGAAGAAATGATAACATGAAAAGAGAGGTAAACGGAGGCTAAGAAAATGTAAAGTGTGTATTGTGGAAACAGACATGTTATCTGAAAAGTGAATTGTCTGAGGGAAATATAGATCTAAGAGGCATGCATGAAAAATGCAAAAGGAGAGAGACGTGATTGCATACAAATCTAAACTATTTTAACTAGTGCCTACTCATAAAAACACCATCATTTGAATCATATTATGGATTTATGATCTTCCGAAACTGAAATGTGATACCGCTCTCCTTCAGTGGTATGTCTCAGCATCACGACGAAGGCTGTATATGTAGATACACACACATACACATTTATATACATACACAGATATATGTAAACTTATGATCTCATCGCTGTAACACTATATGTATATGATGAGACTGTTATTCTAGAAAGCAATAGAACACAGACATTTTAGTCAATTAGAAAAGAGAAAATGAGGTTCAGATACCAATTTCCGGGTTTCAGGCAAGACACATAACCTCTTTGGGCATCAATGTCCTTATCTGTAAAATGACAAAACATACCCTACTATGTATCTCTTGTGTAAATGTATAAAAAGGAGATGGTAGTTTTGAAAGTGGTTTTGGAAAACATGAGCAAGGGGTTCGGTAATGATTCACTGTAGGGAGTGACATTTCTGAAGGAGTCAGAAAGATAGGGGTAACAAAATTCATTCAAACTTAATAGGAAAAGTAGTATTTACTAACTGGCAGGCTTTTAAGATTACGGAAAGAACCAATTTTACATGAATACTATATCTATTCCTCTGAAAATGCTACAAAAATATAGGAATCCATAATGTTAGATATTTTCAAGTTTTGTAGTCAAAATAACTTCCTTAATATTTCTTACACATTTCTCATACACATATGCTTCACACATGCTCCCCATTTTTCAGACAAGGTCAATGTTTTCACTACAATTCATTTACATTGTTATTAGAACTATTTTCTAGGTCTGTTGATAAAATTTGGCCTCACACATTGATAACACATTTTTCTAATTACACTGTAATTTTCACTAGTAATTCTAGCTTTTTTGAATATACAAATCATTTCAACTTATTATATCATTGCTTTAACACTTCATACACATCTTGAGACATTTAGGCCACAAAAGATTATATTTAATATTAAAAGGATCAAATGTAAATAATTCTCAATTACTTATCCAAAGTGAAAACTTGAATAACGTGTATAATCTAAATGTGCAAATAATCAGAAGATACAGATTTTTTACCCTCCTGCTACCGAATGTTTCCCTGAGTTGCTGTCAGAGACAATGTTTACAGTGTTGTGCTTTAATTCCTACTCTCTTGTCAAGACACCAATTGAGGGGGCGCCTGGGTGGCACAGCGGTTGGGCGTCTGCCTTCGGCTCAGGGCATGATCCCGGCGTTCTGGGATCGAGTCCCACATCAGGCTCCTCCGCTATGAGCCTGCTTCTTCCTCTCCCACTCCCCTGCTGTGTTCCCTCTCTTGCTGGCTGTCTCTATCTCTGTCAAATAAATAAATAAAATCTTTAAAAAAAAAAAGACACCAATTGAAAGGAGAATGCTAAGAACTCAGTGAGAACTAAGAGTGATAAATGAAGTGCCAGCATAATTTGGAAATTGGAAAATGTGCCCTTGAAAACATATTAGTTCGCTCAGTTTGTAACGTGTAACAGCAGTATTGGTTTTCTCTCTTCACTGCTAGGTCAAGACACTGATGGAAGTAGGAGTCGGCCGAGCCAGAAACAGATCTTCAGCTGGGGTCCAGTAAAGAGTGTGGGAAGGCTTCCCCGAGGCTGGCAAATATCTCGCCCCAGTGGCTAACACCCCTTGCTCTGTCATTCTGCCTGAGATTTCACCCAAAATGACATTCGCTTATGTGGTTAAGCTCAAGTATTTCCAGGAAGCTTAAGCAAGCTACGGTAGCCATTCCAACTTCCAGAAAGTCTCCCTCTTTGCTGTGATTGACCAAAAAAAAAAAAAAAAGAGGTAATTTTTGGTGGAAAGCAGAAATGAATTTGGAGCACTGGGATATTTTTCAGAGAAGAGAGGCCTGGTAAATTTTAGTAGCCAACAGGAAACATGAAACATAGAAGTCAGGGGAGAATGAAAAAGGTGATACCAGGACATAAATAAACACAGAAATGGGCAGAGGAATAAAATAAATAAATAAATAAATAAACAAATAAATAAATAAATAATAACAACAATAAGAACAATTATAATAACAACTCTCATGTCTTAAACTTTGCCCAGAGCAGTCCCAAAATATTCTATGTGGAGAAAATGTAGGAACATGTCCAATGTGTAATTAAGATCAGTGCTCCCCTTGTGCGATGCCATGATCTTGCCTGGCTCGTGGCCTAAACAACTGGGTGAATCCTGAAATCTGCTCCACTCAGGAGAAAAGCTGGAGTGGCACATCGAATGTGCACATCTTCACAGCCTGGAACCTGAGGGTGGTTCCAGAACACTTTTCTCCTTTGCTTCCACGTTGGTCCAGTTATGTAGTTCTATCAATACGGATAACAGAATGTACTCAGAGAATCAGATGAGCATGGACTCTCCACCAGGAAGGTAAGTCAACGTAACACAAAAACAGATATGGCTATCAGAGTGGAACACGTGTCTTTTCCTAGCTGGGTATTTTGTCTCTCACAACACAACCTTGCAGACTATCAAGGATATAACAATTTTTGAAAGGGTCATGTTAGGAAAAGAAAATTATACACAGATGCAGCATTTTCCAATCTCTGTGCCATAGATAAGGTAGCTCTGAGAGTAACCAGGAAGGGGCTCGAATAGCGTGAGCCACTGGATCACTGTCACACACACTATAAGAAGCATGTCCTTTTACAGTAGGCTGTCTTACAAAAATGTCCATTTTCCGGGAATGGCATAGTACCAACAAAAGATGTTTTTGTTCTCCATTCCCACGCTGTTTAAGAAAAGGCAAAAAAACATGGGTTACTTAAATTATAGCACATCCATAGCACACCATGGAATACAAACAAGGACGAAAACATCCTTGAGGGGGCTTAACTAAAATATGTGTGCCAACAATGCTGCCATGCCTGTACAATAAGCACATAAAAATACCAAAACTAATTTATTAAATTAAAACACACAGAACTGTACACAGTACAGAACTTTTGCCAAAGTTCAAGGGTAACACACGTGAAGAGTTAACACCTTCCAGAGAGTCTTTCAGTAAATCCTGAAAATTCCTATCCTCAAGTCCCCTGCCTTTGAGAGTGCTTACTTCTAACTTCTGCCTTAGAATCTCCAGCCACCATTAGCACAATCTCCTCCTTACTAGCGAGGTTAGACCTTCCTTGACACAAATCCCTCTTGTCTTTAGGATGTAACACTAGGTCTGCATTATCAGTCTAGAAGGACCCTCTGGTGGCAGTTGTGGTGCAGGCTCCTAGTGGGTCATTTTGTGGTTATCTCTGGTCCTTCGCGTACCTCCAAATAATATTAGCCGTGAGGCGATGCGTTTGACACTACTAATTTCACAGAAGCATCTAAGGCATGAAAGGCTTCTCTTTGAGTATAAGGGTAAGTTACAGACCTTTATCTTTTATTTATTGGTAACGGTTGAATCAGATGTACATGCATATATATTTACATACACACACACACACACACACACACACACACACACACACACACTCCTCTATGTCCCAAAGATTAACGCTGAGCCTTATCTTATCCTGAAGTCTCCAAACTGCTTACTGAAATCAGGCAGATGAGATGAGAAGAGATGAGAAGGGGAGGGGAGGGGAAAGAGAGGACAGGAGAGAGTGGAAAGGGAGAGAAGAGAAAGAGGAGAGGAGAGAAAGAACACCACAAATCTCAGTGGAACAGGCCATGCGTAAGAAGCAAGCTATGTGGTGAGAATGAAGAAGTGAGCACTAAAATTCCATCAAGAAACGACTCTTCAGCTCCACTGCCTGCCGCCACATGGGAACGAGGACCAGGTTTCCAGAGCTTCCAGTTCTTACACAGAAGCCAGGAATCCTCATGTACAATTTCTTATATGTTGACTTAAAATAGTTAAGTCTTGTGCAGACCAAACAAAAAATTTCCGTGAGAAGGATTTAGTCAATGAGCAGTGAGCGTGACCCTCAGTCTAAACAAATAAGAAGATAGGGAAACATCTGCCTAACTTCTTGATCACTGGCCGTTATTTCTCAACACCCGAGTTAGTACTTCTGGATTCTAGAGCATTGTTTCTTCCCCTTCTTCAATCAGACACTTTCAAATCATGCTGCCTCCCCTACACACACACCCCAACACACAAAGTGAGACTAAGAAAGGAGTCTACTGCTGAGCCAGGAACATATCTCTAAAAGTTACCCTATCCCAGTTACAAAGAACCCTGGAGGAAACTTCCTCCACCTGACCTGTTCGGACTTTTTATCTTATCCAAGACCCATTTCCCTGCCAGGCTCACTGGGGAAGTAGAAGGAGGATTCCTCTATTAAGTGTGTACTAAAACTATTGTCTCCTCCCTCGATCTACTCTTTCGATATGAGTTCAAGCTCTCATCACTTCTCATCCGGCCCACTTGTCAATTTACATGAAGTTCATCGCCGCCCTCTAATCCAAACTTCCCACTGTTGACAATATCCTTGCTTATGCCTTAGACACCATCAAAGACACACCAAAGTCACTCTGCATTGCCTTGGACTTTCTTATGGTTACCAACTGTGACCACAGGCTCTCATGTACGTTCTGTCCTCCTATTATACTCATCCCCAGACTTAAATCCCCCTTAACACTGATCCTTGAAATTGGTGTTTCAATCAAAATCCATTCAACCACAGTCAGGATTATTTAAATTGAAAATAATGTAATAATGACAATTTAGTAAAACATGTTAGAATCAGAGACTTGATGAAAGACAGAAGGTAAGATTTTTAAAATGAGAGATTACTCAACATTCTTCAAGCCACATTTCTTTATTTTTTATTCTCATTCACATAGGATTGATGTTATACCTAAGATAGTTGTAAAGATTAGAACTTAGAAGGAGGAATATATGCATGTATTCTTTCAGAAGTTATCTTCTGAAACCTTAGACTATCACCAATATTGAAGATAAAGAAATGTTTTGACAGGCTCTTGGATTTCTCATGTTGTATTTCTATCAAGAATTATGCTTAACTTGTATGCTCATGCTACAAGTTAACTGCCTTTTCAACATTCTTTACAGTCTTCTGCATGACAAAAGATACCATAAAGGAAATCAAAGACAAGCAAATTAATAAGGAAATGACAAAACAGTAAATAAGGTTAAATGGATAAAGATACAAATAGCAAATTCACAGAAAAACCTATACAATGGGACACAAAATTATGAAAAAATCCTTATGAAAACATGTGCAGTCCCATTAATAATCAGGATTGTACCATAAAACAGCAATGGGATTTTTTTAAAAAATCAACTAAATATTATTTATTGTTGGATAATTTTAAGTGTAAGTGAGAGTATAAAGAAATGGACATTCCTAAACTGGGGATGAAAATGCAAATTGGTATACAACCTGTTTGGAAGGAAAATTAATTAGGGAAATTAAATATGCACATACTTTGTGATGCAAGATTCCATTTGCCAGCATGTACACCAGAGAAAAGTGTGTTACATCTTCAAATAGGCAGACACTGAGTGCTCTGCATGGCTGTCTGTAGGAGGATAGTGCATTTAGAAAAAAATGGGGCAGAAACAGATAGGGAGTGATAATTTCAAAAATCCAGATACAAACTATGGGTGATTTGCTGCCATTTATGTCACCAATATTTAGTGGAAGAACAAAGACTTAGGGTCACCTTAGAAACCATGAAATGTATGTAAATATCAATCTTAAAGCTTTGGGAATATTTATCGATCTTTATAATTTATAGGTAATGGGCACTGGATGCTTGATCATCTGATGATGTTAGTTCATCAGATTCTCAAACAGTTCATGACTCAGAAGATGAACAACGTTTTTAGAGTTAATAAAAAAGGATTACTGAATCTATTATATATATTTTGATTTTAGGATTTAAAATGCTTTTTGTACTTCTCACAGTCAACACCGAGGTCTATGATACAAAATACATTGATAATAATATTTACAATATAGGATTGTTATAGGGCTTTCTTGAGGTAATGTATGTAAGTACCCTACGGATATGCGAACCGCAAGGCTGGTCTGTGGGAGGGACTCATTATGTTGGTCAGTCATGCTAGTATTCCACTGACTCAGCATCTCTCTCTAAAATAGCGGTATTTATGAATTCAAGACATACCTTTCATGAATAGCAAGAACTTGCTCTATGACAAAAATAAACATAACAATTTTGTTTCTGTTGAACACCAAGCCAACTCTTTCCTTTCAAACCATGTTTACAAGGGAAATACTCATAAAGCTGAGATGGCTGGTGGTTCTAGGGATCACCTAGAAAATGGATTGTCAGAGATTGATTAGACACTGACTGGAGACACCAAGTAAGACAACAGTAACAAAGTAAGCAAGCTATCTGTGATTCAGAAACTGATAATCAAAAGTGCACTGATCAGCTACTATTACAGCAACCAAGTGATTTCCTCCAGTTCGGGCTCTATTTCTGATATAGCGTCATATGTTATCAATGAAAAAAATAATAACTAAATCTCCCTTCTCCTAATTTCCAGTTCCCTTCAAGGGAAACAATAATTTTATCGCCCCATTGCTAAAATGAAGTTGCATTAAATACATCTGCTCTCTAAACTTTCTGATGTGGTACTGTAAAAGTAGTTAGGTTTCCACTGTAAGACTGAATGAAATCAGTGGCCGTAATTAGGACCCAACTTACGTCATAACAGTACCTGACGGGGGGGGGGGGGGGGAGTATTTATCTCAGTGTTCCTGCTTTTCCATTCTTGGAAGCCGGTTTGGATGGATCCCAATGCCCTATAAGTCCTCCTGCGTTTGACTATTATCGGTCTCCTCCCCAGGAATCATTCTGCCCAAACCAAAACTCCACTCAATAGATAAATGCTACCAATCACGGAAAGGGAAAATTGAAAACTTGTAAGTATTCCCCAATATTAATGTGCCTGAACAATCATATTTAATTGGTTCTCAGGTCTATTATTTGTTCTGTCTACCCAAAGAAAGTTCTATTGTAGTTATTTCAATGATGAACTTGCTTCTTCTCAAAAAGTTTTATTATTCTGAGAAATTGCTTGAAAATAGCAGAAGTTGTAGTGGGGTAGTGAAGGCCTGATAATACATTCTAAAGGTTTTTTTAATAGTGTAATTTATGTTAAAACTTGTCCTAATACATTGCAAGATCACTTAGATATTTTATTTTAAATACTGTATGTAGCTTTCTCACAGCTCTAGTGCCATTTCCAGTAAAATGAGATTTTCATGAAAGACATTAAAAATCATGTTGTACTTAAATGGTGATATTGTTTCAATCTTTCATCAGGCGAGGTCATTTTCGTTCAGAAATTTGACATTCATCTAGAACATTCTGTATCTAAGAAAAATGAAATGCCTACAGTTGCTTCAATTTCCAGACTTAACTACTTTTTACATAAGAGTCGAGTTCCTCTTCAGCCCACTAAGGTACTCACACATCTTCCTTTATTCTTTAAGGCCAAACTGTCCTGAAACAGCTCCCCTGGAAATCTGACATAGTTACAGAAAAGAGCCATAAAATGTCTTATTAAGGGATTCAAGCTCGCAATCATTAACATGTAGATATGTATTTCACTTGGGTATAGAAATTAACCTACTATGCTTTATTTATTTTTAAATTTTATACACTGATACCCCTTGTACATTAATACCCCTAATCTGGGATTCAGGGGAGCTAATAAACACACATTTCCTCCTGTTCCTTTTCTTCCTCCTCCTCACTCATTAGTTTTCTTCTCTAAGAATACACATTAAGAAGTTAAATGCTAAAAACTGAAATTCAACAGGAGACTTTTGCATGTTTGCAAAGACCTCTGATGTTTCTAGTTAAACACATACCTTATCTCCTTACTCTCACCTAATTTCTTTTTTTTTTAAATTTTTTTATTATATGTTAGTCACCATACAATACATCATTAGTTTTTGATGTAGTGTTCCATGATTCATTGTTTGCGTGTAACGCCCAGTGCTCCATGCAATACGTGGCCTCCTTAGTACTATGCTTTTTTTAATACAAAAGGAGGCAGTCTGGAGAGATTTGAAGGAAACACAAAGGCACAATTAAATTATTAACAGTTCTTGATAGATACAGAAAGAGAAGCAGGTACAGTTAAACTTTCATCTGATACAGGCTGGGATGAGGATATCTGTGCCTAGAGGCAAAAGTAAGGAAATAGGAAAATGTACCGATTTTGCTGATGATGTATCCTAAATACATGCTTTATTTTGGTTTCCTTCTGAAAAAATTTACTTTTCCTATAATTTACACTTGTATTCCTTGTTTGATTACAAAACAATTTTACATATGTTATGTCTTTGGACTTTTACAGTATTGTATGTTAGAGCAAGTTTTGGCTATTTAACAATGAGGAAATGGAACTTAAGTGACTTATGTAATAAGTTGAAGAGCAGGGTCATATACCCTATGTCTTGTGTTTCACTAAGTTTTTTAGGCATCATGTTATTGTCTTAGGGGAAAAAAACCCTGCTTTATGAGCCTATAAAGAACATTTTGACACCCTTTGATTTATAAGATTTGTTAGTTGGGCATGCATCAGATTTTCTTTAGTGCACAACAAAATAAATTTAGAAGAGTAAGAATAATTCAAATTCCTAAAGACAACATTGAGTAAATATTTTTAAAAATCAAAATACTATCAAAGTTAACACACACACGCACCCACACACATACGCACACAGCACAAATTTCAAGATACACAGCACAAGAATTTAAAGTCTATCTCCCTTCTGTCTCTTGCTGCCAGAAGTATCCCAGCCAAACAATTATATCTCCCAAGCGAAGATATTGAAGCATGATTTCTTTTTGCTTCCCTGCCCTTTATTTTTTTTTTAAATGATTTTTTATTATATTATGTTAGTCACCATACAGTACATCCCCGGTTTCCGATGTAAGGCTTGATGATTCATTAGTTGTGTATAACACCCAGTGCACCATGCAATACGTGCCCTCCTTACTACCCATCACCGGTCTATCCCATTCCCCCACCCCCCTCCCCTCTGAAGTCCTCAGTTTGTTTCTCATAGTCCATAGTCTCTCATGTTTCATTCCCCCTTCTGATTACCCCCCCTTTCTTTATCCCTTTCTTCCCCTACCGATCATCCTAGTTCTTATGTTCCATAGATGAGAGAAATCATATGATAGTTGTCTTTCTCTGCTTGACTTATTTCACTTAGCATTACCTCCTCCAGTGCTGTCCATGTTGTAGCAAATGTTGAGAACTCGTTCTTTCTGATAGCTGAGTAATATTCCATTGTATATATGGACCACAACTTCTTAATCCAGTCATCTGTTGAAGGGCATCTCGGCTCCTTCCACAATTTAGCTATTGTGGACATTGCTGCTATGAACATTGGGGTGCATATGGCCTTTCTCTTCACTACGTCTGTATCTTTGGGGTAAATACCCAGTAGTGCAATGGCTGGATCATAGGGTAGCTCAATTTTTAACTTTTTAAGGGACCTCCACACTGTTTTCCAGAGTGGCTGTACCAACTTGCATTCCCACCAACAATGTAGGAGGGATCCCCTTTCTCCACATCCTCTCCAACAATTGTTGTTTCTTGCCTTGTCTATTTTTGCCATTCTAACTGGCGTAAGGTGGTATCTCAGTGTGGTTTTGATTTGAATTTCCTTGATCCCTGCCCTTTATTTTTAACACAATGATTCTGTCCTACAAATTAGTTTCAACTTTTATCACTTAGCTCCATGGACAAGTGTGCTTGCACACACACACACACACACCTGGGGACGCACACACTCTTCGTTCCGTATCAGCACAGGATCTTCCTTATTTTAATGGCTATAGAAATGTGTTATAATTTATTTGACCAGTTGGACATTTAAGTTATTTCCAAATATATCTTGCACAGATGTCATTTAGATAGCATGTATGTCACTGGATAAATTCCTAGAAGGGGAATTATTAAGCAAAATGAATTATACATTTCAATTTTGAGAAATATTGCCAAACTGCCTGTTGTATTGTATTAATCTCTATTTCCACCAGCAACGCATGAGAATGCATGCTTTCCTGACACCCCATTGACACATTGTGTCAGTAATTTTTTTTTTTAACTATAGGAATAGGATAGGTATGTTACATAGCTGAGTTTCAATTTGTATAAGTGAGGATGAGATTTTTCCCCACATGCATGTCATCTTCCCAATCCTTCATTGGACATTGGTCTTTTCCCAACTGATTCACATGGATGCTGGACATGTTAAGAATATGAATTCCTTAACTGTTAAAGGAATTATAATTTTTTCCAGTTTTATCTTTTGTTTGTAGAAGTTTATATGCAGTTTTACTTTAATGTAATTAAACACAGCTATTTATATATTTTTGAGCTTTTTGTCATTTTAAAAAAGCTTTCTCCAATCCAACACCATAGCATTTGAGTTGAGCTTTGCCTTGATAAGTTAACTAGTGGTATGTTTTATATAAAATGTATCATGCAGATGAATGAATTATCCTATTGGAAAAAAATATCTCCTATTTAAATTTTGGAGTTTGAGATAGTCAACATTTTGCTTTTTGCATGGTTAATATTCAAATGCACAGGCATTGGAAAACAGGCCCAATTGTTTCTAAAGCTATTTCTGGTTCTAAATGATAAAACCACATCTTTGACACAAACAAAGATACTTTGTTCTCATTTCCAGTAGAAACTGACAGCCTCCAAGTCATCTAGTAGTTACCCTAAAGGATCCAACTATAATTAAGATGTAGGAGATGTAGTTTACATCCCTTTGACCAGAATTAGAATTGTATTTGTCAAAATATTTTTCTTATGTTTATTCTAGCTGAAACTAGAAGCTACTTCTCATGAAGTAGATGGTGTAAAAGCATTTGTGGTTTTGTATCTTTACTGAGATTTTACAGTTTTCTGGTGATATTTCTATCTGTGGACTCAAAGCCTCGTAATTAATCATATATGTTGAAAACGCCTTTGTTCTTCATGACATGAAACTATTTTTTGAGTGACTTAAATGGGAGTATCTACACATAAACCTATATGTTCTTTTTATATTGATATATACATTTAGTCCAAAAAGTATACAAGTATACTGTTGGATAACAGTAATATTTTGAAGGGATATTCTATAGATTCATGGCTTTGTTCTTTTGTGAGAAAAGATTTTCCCTTTTTAAAAAAGAAAACTATACTCACATTTCTCGGTAAGGCAATTCTGTGTAGTTAAATCAGAGAAAGAACGTTTTGTAAGGTTTAGAGAACTCTTTCAGGAGAGACTACAACAGAGACTTGCAGTTAGTATATGTGAGTTAGTATAAGTGAAGTAATTATTTAAAGTCCAAGGACTTCATGTGAATCTCCAGAGCAAGTCAAAGCATATCAAGAATTCTCAACATAAAAGAGAGGAGTTGGGTTTGTACATGAATAAGATAATCAGATTTTAAAATTCCAATGTAGTTATCTAAACAGTCCACCCGTACCAATTGTAAATTGTATTCACTTACTTAAAATGTGTAATTCTACCCAAAAGTTCATTTGTCCCGACAATTTACTTAAATGATGTCCCTATAATAATGTGGAAAGTAAAATGGAAAATTCGAACATTTATCCCACATGGAGCAATATGGAAGACTCTAAATAAGAGACTTCAAATAAATACCTTTTTATACAATGAATTGCTTTGAATGAACCAAATTTCCAGTGTTAGTGACATATAAATGGAGATGAAGGAAAATCTTGTCTTTTACTTCTATTTTTATTATTACATACAGAAATAAGATTTTAAACAACAGAAGGAATAAAATCAAATATTTCAGAAAAATAGAAAGTTTTGAGGAGTAATTGTATATGGTATTGTTTATCCATGAGTATGATTTGGTAGGTCTTTCAACCCAGGTGGGAAAAGCAGGAGAGCAGCCCTGTGGGTGGGAGTGTGGGGTAGAGTGGGTGGGTGATTGGCACCTACAACTCCCAGACATATCCTGTGCAGGATTTAATACTGTAAGTGTGATGGAACTTCACTTTAACATTCCATAGCAGAGTGTAGCTTTGACATAAAGTGACTCTACCTTCGATCCACAGCAAGATGGTTAATTGCAAGTACAGAAGAACCCTATTAGGCAGTACTTCCTTAGACGATGACTACGGAGTAGTTTACCTGCCTCTTGGCCACAACTTTTGTAAGCGAAAGGCCGCCTAACTCCCTAAAGTTGGCTAGTATCCATTGCTTGCTTCTAAGCCAGTGCATTTCTTCTGCTCAATTTCCCAATTAAATCTGATCTTTCTTTGGGATCAAGTAAGTGAGCTGTAAGTAATAAATAAAAATACTAGCTAGAGAACAGGTGGATAGGTAGTGAAGGTAAGAGTTTGCCTGGAAGGAAGAGAAAGAAAATACAAACATATTAAGAGTCTCTAAAAAGTTAATACACATTGAATGTGAATGTAACTACTCATTTTTTTAAAACTGTGACTCTATCTAAAATAAAAGAGATGCTTTTCTGTGTGACTTTGGGATAATTATCTTTTATTTAAAAAAAAATCAAAATCTGTCCATGCGTTCCCAAGAACATGTACTTTGGCAATTAAATGCAGCAGTAGGGCTATCAGAATGGGAAGTATTTTAGCAATTATTAGTTCATAAAATAAACTTGATTTCTTTTTGAGTCAAGTTCATATAAGTGGGATATGCATGGAGCACTTTACTGTGGTTTACAAAAAAAACTATTTCATATGGGAATCTGATCTCCATCAAAGCATTAAATCCTAGTCAATCACTAAAACCACTAGATCTCAATCACGACATCACCTTTTAGGTTTACAGTTCTTCCTCCTATGTTGGAGGTTCTCAGAATAACAAAGTTTTTCAACTAGATCCAGGAGAACTATGGAGGTCCTCATGTCAGACAGGTAGGTAGCAGAATTTCAAAAATCACATTTGGACAGTCAGGTGCCTTTCTCAGTTTGCTACATAAATTTGCCACAGCCTAACAAGTCTACCATTTTATGTTGCAACCATGTAAGTTATATACTATTTTCCAAACTGAACTTTTAAGAGTAAAAGGGACACCGATAATAAGGATACCAGGAAAACAAACATAATCTGGGCCTATTTCAGGCTAACTGGAACTTAATGGCCACCTTACCAGGGAAGTGTTAGGGTCCTTTGTCTGCTTCTATTTCAAGAATGCAAATATTGACTTTGATATTTATATTGATTAAAGCAGGAAAAACATTACATCTCAATTTCTTTTGATGAAATGTGGATACACCATTTAGAATGATGGCTCACCCTTTCACATCCTATGATCTACCAATCTCGTTACCACTTTTTAAAGCTGGTTCATACAGAGAAAACCCAAAACACCACTTGTTTTAATATTGTAAATAAAAGACTTGAAACAGGGTAACAGGATCTCTGAAAAGCCAGGCCTTAAAAGGCATAAAATTGCAAGTCATTGTAATGTTGATCTTTATCCCCAAGATGATTTTGATGATGATAAGGTTTGTTATCATTCCTTGGATGAGTGCTGTATGCCAGGTGTTTTGCTATGTGCTTTTCATATATTAACTTTCCTCGCCTATCTAACATCACTCTCAATCTGTCCAGATTTGCTTTATTCTAAGAAGAAAAATCAGTCATAGATAAGTTTGATTGATTTGTTTAAAGAAGCCCAGCTAGTCACCCAATGGAAGCTTCTGTGTTCAAACTGGGATACAATTCCAATCCCCATGCTCTTCTTGAATAAGCTACAATACCTTTATGTCATCTTTCTTAGGAATTTTAGGATTCCTCCTGACATAGTACTGTGGTCAGCCTTGTTCCCACTGCTGACTTTTACATTAAGGAATTAGTGGAGACATTTGAGGCCATCAGGAAACAGAACATGATGTACATTTGCCAATGTGTAAAGAAGAAAAATGTCCACATTACTAGCAAAATAATAAAAGCCACGTGTACCTAATCCACAGCAAATAATATTGACCGGAGACAATAAACCGTGGGAACTGACATGGGATTGGAAGATAAGAAATTCTTAGTAACTGCTTTGTCAACGCCAAATTCCCCATGAACTCCTCTTTGCAGCCCAGTAATAAGGGGCTCCTCTACCCTGCCACCTACCAGGCAGTCACATGAGGAGAGATGGGAGGTCTACCCAGTACACGTTCCATAGCAGGCACCAGAACACCTACATGCTGGTAAATATCTGTTAATTGCAAGAAGGACCTAGAATTAACTAAATCAGGGCATTAGTCAAATGGATAGGAGTATTTCCCATCTGCAAGGCCTCTTTTTTCATTAAGTTAGTATTAATATATGACTATTATCATTTCCATCTCTCAAATCAGAAAACCAGGCACAGCAACGTTACTAATTAGATCACACCCTTTCTAAGTGATATAATCAATTAAAAGATCTGGGTATTTTAATTTGAATAAGACTGTAGGCTTAAGTACTATGCCCCACTCTGCTTTTACTAAATTCTACAAATAAAAATTTAATTTGCAATACTGAAGAAAAATCATTAAAGTACAGATATGTTCGATTTTTTAAATGAAGTGCTTCTATTATTTCAATCCACATTATTATAAAGCTATATTTAAAAAAAAATTATCTTCAAAATGTTAACAAGGTTGCCCAAGGTCTACTCCTTAAATGATCTGAGCTAATCATCCTTCTTGGCCACTCCCTGACATCTCGATTTCAAGAAATAAAAGTTCTAGATGAAAACACATATTGAAAACATGTGCTGAAGTGGTGATTGGAAATCAGGCATATTTCACTTCATCAGCTACACGAAGTATCAGGGATTATGTGATGTTTCTACGTACACCTTGTCCTGATAGAAATAAAGTTGCATTTTTACCTATATTGTGATTTTACGAAAGGATCACTATTTGTCTTCCTCTCTACTCTCAGCTTCATTCTAGCAACTAATACTAATTACAGGAAGGTTGAATCGCCATCACGTGTGATTAACTTCAATGGCGTCCCTTTCTCCTCCACTTCAGACATCCTCTCCTTTCATGGAGTTCTTCTCAAGGCCACTTAGGACATCGGTGACACCTACAGAGAATACTAAAACCAAACTCATTATGAAAAGTAGTAGGGAGAGCCACTGTAGACAGGAGGAGGCATCTGGGGAAACCCAACAATAACAACAAAGGTAGAGCTGGAGCAAATGAAGATTGCAGCTGTGTCCCTACATCCCTTAGCACTATGGGAAAGATGAAGTAGGAAATGCTTTAAAAAAAAATTACACCGAATTTTAAAAAATTGTTTAACACTGTTTAATCCTGTTTAAAGCATACAAGAGAGTATCATTAAAAACTTCTCGAGAAACAGCTGTGTTTTGATGCTTTGCTACTTAGAAATGTAACAATGGAAGATGTAGGGTTGGAAGGGTTTAGATTTCATGTGAGCATTCAGGGTAAAGAGAGCGGAGCACTGGGATAAGGCACAAAGAGAATCTGGAGAGAGAGACAGCAAGAAGATGGCGGACTTGGTATGACATGCCAACCTTAGTGGGCTCAGCTACCACCCTGAAGGGCAGCTTCTGAGTCAGACGACAGGAGAAGAATGAGACACAGCTCAGTCCCTACAGATTCAGTGAGGACTTGGTCTCAGTTCTGAGATTCAGAGGTAAAACCGGTACTGCTGTGCTCTCTGTGGGTGGGTTCTGGCACTTGGCTAACAGCAGAAGAACTACTGCATAGGGGAGAGAGACAAGACTTGCCCCAGGGCTGTATATAGCCAAGGTGTACTTGAAAGTAAATCTGTCTTCATAAACCAGTAAGAAAAAACAAACTTCACTCATAGTGGGCAAGTTAAAACTAGACTTATATCTTTTTATTTTCACATCTTGCTTTCTTTTATTTTTAAAAGACTATTTGAGAGACAGAGAGAGTGAGCAGGAGGGGCAATGGGAGAGGGGGAGAAGCAGACTCCCCACCGAGCATGCAGCCTGATGTGGGGGCTTCATCCCAGGACTCAGAGATTGTGCCCGGAGCCAGTCAGATGCTTAACCAACTGCGGGGTGAGGCACCCCTCACATTTTGCTTTAACGTCATTTTGTCTTGTAATGGAAATGTATATATGTTTTATCCATATTTGCCTTTTTATTTAATAAACAGCTATTTTTATATAGGTAAAGCACTTTGAATTTTAGTAAACTATGACCATATAAAGGACGCTTTCTCAGAGCACTGCTTTTGTCTGTCAAGCAGCTACGTCATTTAATGGAAACTAAGCCAAACTGTAGCCATAAGCACAAGCATGGTACTCCAATATATATGCTCTTTGAATGCATATTAATCACATATTACACTCTCAAATGGCTACTTGGACCAAGCAAGTAATACATGAATGAAACGAGCCAAGATAAGAAAAATCATAATTGTTGGGGCGCCTGGGTGGCACAGCGGTTAAGCGTCTGCCTTCGGCTCAGGGCATGATCCTGGCGTTATGGGATCGAGCCCCACATCAGGCTCCTCTGCTATGAGCCTGCTTCTTCCTCTCCCACTCCCCCTGCTTGTGTTCCCTCTCTCGCTGGCTGTCTCTATCTCTGTCAAATAAAATAAATAAAATCTTAAAAAAAAAAAAAAGAAAAATCATAATTGTTGAAATCTATGGTAAACTGATGTGTACTTGCCATGGCTAAAAGGACTCGACTCCAGAAGATTTCTTCCCTGTAGAAAGTGAACTCCATGTTGGCAAATCCCACAATTTTCAAAAGCCAGGTTACATGAAATTTCCCGATTTTTAAAAGTTATTCAATTAAAAAATACTACAGAGGTAAAAACAAAACAATACCACTCACAACAGTCATTGCAATAGAAATACATCTGCTGAATGAATTTGGCTTACAGGCTGCCAGTTTATGACTTCTGATCAAATTTTTGAAATTATCTTTGGGAGGGTGGGGAGGGGAAGACTCAATTTGAAAGGAGCCACATGTAATTTTGCAAGAGAATTTGTAGACGTCAAGTATGCACTCAGAACATTGCCCAAGGGAAAACGAAAACTAAAATAAGACACATTAAGGTTAATACTCAAAGGAAGGAAAAGTCACTCCTTTGCTATCATGCAGACGTACATTCACACATGATTGCTGGCTGTAAGACCAAATCAGTCTGTGAGACTAAACCAGAAAAAGTAAAAAGAATATAAACAAGCAAAAATAAAAGAAATATAAAAATCTTTCAATTTCTCATAGACAAGGACTAGAAATCCAATGTCAATAAAAACAAACAAACAACCCCACCAACTTCCCTAGGTATTACCTGGCAAACATGGGCATTAATCACAGTTTCACACTAAACTGCAGATTTTATAGCAGTATTTGCTGCAATAAAACTTGCTTAGTCTTAGCGCTAGTTGTAATTTATGTTTTGTTTAGATGAATTCATGAGTTCTCTGTACCTAAATTTAATTAATGAATGAAAATAAATAGTTTAGCTTATGTGCTTGCTTTGAAAAATAGATATAAATAAAAGGTAATAGTACATGGGTGATGGACACTGGGGCGGGTATGTGTTGTAATGAGCACTGGGTATTATATAAGACTGATGAATCACAGACTGTATCCCTGAAACAAATACATTACATGTTAATTAATTGAATTTAAATTAAAAATGTTTTAATAAAAAAATAAAATGTAATAGTACATTTAAAACCACATTTTGCATGGTAAGTATGTCCTATCTACTGGTGAGTTGATTACCAGAAAACATAGCAGGTGCCAATGGGGAATGTAAATATAGTTATTGACCTACTGTGTCAGTGACAAGAGATTAGTCTTTTTTTCCAGGAGGTTGTAATTAGCCTTGCAGAAAATATTCATTCCATACCAAATTAGACTACACATTGTATTTCTGTCATTGAATGTTTTCCTTGATGGTTGTCTGAGTAAAACAAATTGGATGTAGGTTGAAGGTATATCATTCAGGCACCTTCTTTCAAAAGTAATTAGGGTCTTACTCACTTGAAACCAGATAACTACATTTAATGTAATCTTAAAAGGGCCCCTAAGGATTGTTTTCCATTGGTAAATGAATGAGAAGTGGAACAAATTGACTTTCATGATCACTAAAGTTTAGAAGAACTAGGAAAAGAAAATAATGCTGAATTGAAAATTTAGTCTCATAAGACTAATAAAGGTAAAATACTTTTTTTCATTTATTCTCATGTAACCCCCAAGGGATTTTTGTCCAGTGAAAGTGGCACATGGAAGGATGTTCCACAAAGACTCATTCAGTGATCAGCTCAGCATGGTTCCACACTAGACCTCCAACCAAATGAGAGCTAGACACTCATCCCCTTGGCTTCAATTCATTTAGGAAAAAAAGTGTATCTTTGGATAGCTCACTGTACTCCATGCTAGCACACCAGGATGATAAGACTTCATTCCTGACTCAGAATATAGGTGGAGACCCATCACTGTCTGACCTAAACCAGGCCACCTGTAATTAGAAAATAAATTCACTACCAGACCAAGAACTAGGTTAGTAGATACACAAAGATTTTAGGAGTAACATCATAAAATTAGAACAGAGGAGATCTTGAAGGGAAAAAAAGGGTTTGGTAATTATTAATGGGCAGAAATGCTAATGATTTTAAAAATTCAGCAACTTTCAGAAGAAATCTTTCCCCAATTTCAAGTATTTCTAGAAAATGAATCTAGATGCAGTTTTGAATAGGTTTGTATACCAGAAAACAATTATATTTTTCTTATTTTTCTATGTCCAGTGTAAGAAAAAAATTGTACTAAATCACTGCAGGTACTGTCTAATTAAGTCATATTCAACAATATATTTTAGTCTTCGAATGTACCTTACTAAAAGAAATACAATTTTTGAATCAAATAAAAGCTATTTTAAATTTCACTCTGCCAATTTCTAAAATGTATTCAGAAATTTATATGAAAATTATCTCAATGGCCACCGTGCTTAAATCTCTTATTTTAAAATATACATTTTCTTATTAAATCTATTTATTTGAATTTTAATTAACATTTGAATATGTTAATTTGTAAAGATACTTAAATATGCCAATGCTCCTATTTCCTTCCTCTGGGTGGGTATTTGAAACACATTTCTGTAAATTTAAAGGACCCTTTACACTTTGAAAACATAGCTATTATTTTGTACTTTCAAAACTTGGTGTTGCCTATGACCCTTTTTAACTGAATGTCTTCTAAGCAGTAAGCCTGCCACACTTCACCCATGTAATGGACACCCTGTGGATAAAATCATGATGCTTCGTCTTCCTGACAGCATTCTCTTCTCTCCTGAGGGAACTTCTAATGGGATGACTCTGGTGTCTTGAATGTTTCTTTCAATTTCCTTCATATGATACACAGCCTATTCTTATTATGCTGTTTTTTTTTTTTTTTTGTAAAAATTCTGATCTAGAATTTGGCCTACTGTGGTGTATTACTTATAGGACTCTCTTTCCAGCAACTTTGAACAGATTATTGAGGTTTAATTGACATACAATTAACCACACATGTTGAAGGATACAATTTGATAAGTTCTGAGTATGTAAATAAACATATATTGGTCAAATTCTAAAAAGATATGTTGAAATATTTGTTTCTTCAGGATGTGAACTTATTTGGAAATAGGGTAACTGCAGATGTAATTAGTTAATATGAGGTCGTATTGGAATTCCAATATGACTAGTGTTTTATGTTTTTTTTTTATGTTAGTCACCATACAGTACACCATTAGTTTTTGATGTACTGTTCCATGATTCATTGTGTATAACACCCGGTGCTCCATGCAATACCTGCCCTCCTTAATACCCATCACCGGGCTAACCCATCCCCCACCCCCCTCCCTTCTGAAAGCCTCAGATTGTTTCCCGGAATTCATAGTCTCTCATGGTTCGTCTCCCCTCTGATGCCCCCCCCCTTCATTTTCCCCTTCCTTTAAGAAGTGGGAACTTTGGAAAAAGACACAGATGCAGGGAAGATGGCCATATGAAGATGGAGGCAGAGACTGCAGGGATGTTGCCCCAAAGCCAGAAACACCCAGGACTATTACAGACTGGAAGAAGCAAGGAAGGATCCTCCCGTAGAGACCTCAGAGGAAGCATGACCCTGGAACACACTGAGTTTGAACTCCTAGTCTCCAGAACTGACGTCATAAAATTCTGTTACTTCAAGCCAACCAGTTTGTGGTAATTTATTATAGTTGCCCTAGGAAACTAATAAAATTTGCAATCAGGAAACTGACAACAAAAATAGCAAACAAATGCATCACCTCAAAGAGTTACATGATCCCCTTGCCATTGACATTTCCCTAACACTCACCCCATCCCCATGAAACCACTGAACATTTTTCTGTCATCCTAGATTGCATTTTCTACAATTTTACATATATTTTACATAAATTTATAAGAATTCTAGAATTATATGAAATATAGACATATGGCATGCACTGGATACTTTCAGCGTAATTATTCTGAGACTCATTCATGGTGTTGTTCATTCACGTGCACATTCACTTGTTGCTCCTTTGTGTTAACAAACAGTATTCCATTACATGACTTTACCACCATCAGTTCATTCACTCACCTGCTGACATACATTTAGATGGTTTACAAAATCCTGGCTATCCGAAATACACCAGCTATATACATCATCCGAGTGTACAAATATCTGTATGGAGTTACACTTTCACTTCCCTTGGGTAGAGAGACCCCTAACTGTGGAATCACTGGGTCACAAAGCAGGTAAATGTTTACATTGTAAAGCAACTACCAAACTGTCTTCCCAAATGTATGAGAATTCCAGTTCCTCCACACCCTTGTCAACACTCGGTATGTGTATTAATTGTTCTTGGTTATTTTCTGTATATTATGACGTTCTGACCTCTCTTGGGAGCCTTCAGACCCGGGAAGAGACTGCCCTTCCCGGAGCTAGAGGATATCTGAAGATAATGACAACCTTCCCACAAGCACGTTTTCACGTACACACCAAGCAGTGCACTGTCCGTGCCCCAACTATGTCTTACCCAGCTCTCCCTCCCACGCCTGTACGGTCGTGTCCCCTTGCTGGGGAGCACACGTGCCAGGACCGCAGCGGTGCCGGAAACTGTGGAGAGTACCGAACCCCGTGGACATGACGCCCTTTCCTATGCCTAAGCCCCTCTGACAAAGCTTAATGCCTACAGGAGGCACTGGAAGAGACACAGCAGTACCCAGTAATAAAATAGCATCATTATAGCAATATACGTTCACAAAAGCTCATGAACGAACGTGGTCCCCCTCTCCCCAAATCCCTTATTACAACGCACTCACCCTTGTCTCTGTGACGTGCTACGAAACATCCACAGCAGGACAGGAAGTGGGACGAACGAGACGGGCGCGCCATGTGAAGCAGCTTGGGCAACCGGCTATTTACGCTCCGACCGGAAGGAGGCGGAGCCACAGCTGCTCCCTGATGCAGGTGCAAGTGCGGAGCTGAAGATGCGGAGTCCGGTGCTTTCTCTGCCCTGAATGGGTTTCAGGCAACTAGAGACCACCTCTGTGGCCCCAGACGCACCAGAGTAATTCGAACCAGCTGAGCCTAAAGTGTTGACTCCTTCTTGCCTTGTCTTTCCTGGGGGAATTCCAAGGCGGCTCTGGCACAACTGCCTTCCTGGTTGGATTTACACTCTATTATTAAAGAAAGTCTTTCGTATTGATTTGTTTTTTCAAAAGTCTTCCCTAATTCATCTGTCTGTTCTGCCTCATCATTCCTTTTTGATAGGCATCGAGCATTCTCGCATCTGCAAGGATGAAAATACGGTAGCTATTTATGAGACCGCCATGAAATTGGAAAGGTTGAAAATCAGTTTTTGATACAGATTTCCATAAATAATTTTATTATTATATTCCTAATCTCTAACTGCTGAATGCTAGATGAATCTCTTACTTTGTTTTCTTGAAACAGAACATAATTTAAACTATTTTTGGGTTTTTTTGGTTTTGGGGGTTTTTTTGTTTTTGTTTTTTGTTTTTTTTTGTAGCTGGTCTGTGATGTCTTTTAGCTTGAACGAAGTTTTGTTCAGAGAAAACATTTCTTCCTTTATGTGTATAGTCACACAGATAATAGTTTTAAGGGTGGGGGAGGGGCATAGGAAGAAGGAGACCGAGAATCTCAAGCGGACTCCATGCTGAGCACAGACCTGTCACAGAGCTTGATCTCACAAGCTTCAGGTCATGACCTGAGCCCAGATTAAGAGTAGGACGCTTAACTGACCGAGCCACACAGATGCCCCTCTTAGTAGATCTTATTAGGAGTGTATCAAATCTATTAGTCTATAATTTATAGAGAAATCAACTTTTGGCTGTTTAATACTTTTATTGACTATTTAGTGTTCCATAGATTTTAAATTTTAATTTCTGCTCTTTATGTTTTTCTTCCATTTTCTTAGAATTGATATTATCTAACTCCTTTAGAATAATCATTTTTAGCCTTTCTTTTTTTGTATATATACATTTAATGTAATACCTTCTGTCTAAACAATTTTGCCTGCCTCTGCAGGCAATACTAGATTTTTAAAAAATTGTAATTCAGTTCAAAATATTGTCTGTGGATTATTTAGTAATATATAGCTTTACTGTCTAACGCTTGATCTGTGGATTATTTAGTAATATATAGCTTTATTTTCAAATATAAGGACATATTCTAGTCATCTTTTATGACTGAATTCCAGTTTAACTACATTGTGATCAAAGGACTTTCTGAATTATCTAGTACTTTAACATTTGTTGAGATTTTCTTTTTACTCCAGTCTATATAAAATTTTTTTACAATACTCTTTGATAAATGTTCATGTGAATGTCAAGAGAATCTGTGCTTTCACCTATTTTGTTCTGCAGCACTTCATATATATCAATTAGGTAAATATCTTAATAACTTCTATAGATCTTCTATGTGCTTATTGAATTTTTTTCCTGCTTGGACTTAGTTATGAGAAATGTGTGTTAAAATCTTCTTCATTGTGGATTTTTGCACTCCACCTTTTACTTTTGCCACTTTGTTCTGTATATATTTGGAACTTAAATTGTTGGATGCACACAATTTTAGAATTATTAAATCTTCTTGGTAGATTGACCTTTTTCATTATGAAATGTTTTTCTTCTATTTATTTTTTTGCTCTCTCTTTATTTCTAGTGATACTTCTTGCCTTAAAATATTCCCTATTTGACATTGGCATAACTACATAAGACTTCTTTTGGATACTGCTGAAATAACATGTTTTTCCATTCTTTAGTTTTTTTTAGCACTTTTACTCTTTTCTGTATTTATTTCTAGGAGTATTTTCCTTCTTCTTGAAGACTTCCTTTTAGTATCTACTACTAGTGAATTCTCTTCACTATAATTTTGTGGACATGTCTTTATTTCACCTTTACTTTGAAGGATTTTCTCAGTGGGCATAGAATTATATATTTTAAATTATTTTGTTTAAAATGATAATTGCCATTTTTTAAAAAAATTTCTATTAAGAATTCCACTGTCAGTCTTATTTTTAGTCTTTTGGGTTGCAGTTAAGAAATACACCCTTCCTATAACACTAACTTGACTACTAAGATAAGGAAAAACTGAAAAGCGGGAAAAGTTCATAGTGAGGAAAAAAAACAACTATAAGGGGAAGAAACACCATAGAAAATAATTTATTAGACAATTAAGTGACACTTACTTTTGACCAAAGTTTGTAGACTGGCTGGAATTTGATTATTAGCGGTCAGATGAAAACAAGTAATGCTCCACTCTTTGTCAGAATACCTTCCAGAATGTCCTTTAGTAGAACCTGGATGTTACATGAAACTAATTGCCACAAATGAGGTTATAGTTTTAGTAAAATCCAGCATGGATGTAAATTTTGACTCGTACTCCAAACCTAAAATGAAAGTAGAACTATGTTAATAACAGTCATATTTGATGAAAATAATTAATTCACTTATTCATTGATCAATATCGTATACCAATGAGGTGACAAAAGTTAATTTTCTTTCATTATAATTCACTTGATATATTTTGTTAAAGATATTTATAATATCAGTCAATAAAAATAAATACTGACTTTCAGTGAAGACACGATGCAGACATGGGTATTACATGAGAACATAAACCCTATGAGACTGTGAACTTTGTGTATCTTGTTCTCTGTGGTATCTCTTGCACTGAGATTAAGGTTTATTTCATAGTGCTCAAAAATATGTGTTGAGGGTGCAGGAATGCATTACACAGGTGATGGGGATTAAGACATGCCCTGGGGATAAGCACCAGGTGTTGTATGTAAGTGTTGACTCACTTAATTGTACACCTGAAACTAATATTACACCGTATGTTAACTGGAATTTCAATAAAAATTTAAAAAATATATATGTGTTGAACAAATGGATCAGTTTTTCTCTAAAAGTTGACTTAAAAACATCTTAAGGGTGATGATAATAAGCAGTATAATCTAGTTGGAGAGGCATCTAACAGAAGTCTGTAAACATCAATCTCTTATTCACTCTAAACACATAGTCCAGATAGTATTTACAAATGAGGCAAATCTTGAATGTCCCCTGAGATTGGCTCCGTCACTATTTTTAGGGGATACTGAAGTTACCACGTAGTGTGATCTGAGATGTCTTCAGGCCTAGTTTGCTCTAAAAATTATTAACACCTTTCAATGGTATAAACCACCTCTTGAAACTTTGAACTCTTCATCGTTTGCAGCACTTCTGGTGAGGCTACCAAGCTCTGTATATATTCAGTATGTTTTGATGGTAACAATAGTTTGAAAAGAAAAATATGGAAAATAACTACATATATTTGGGTGAGAAAGATAACTCCAAGTTTAGACATATGAGACAGGCCTACGTTTCTCACCAATAGCATTTCATGATTGTCTACAGTTCCTGCCTGGCTTGAAGATCTTTAATGTAAAATACTTATTTGGTTAGATAGTGGTGAGGCTCTTGCCTCCAGACTTATTTAGCAACTGCCATAACTTTTACTCTCTTAGCATATTATTAGATTCTATGAGTGGTATAAAAAGTGCATAACACAGTCTGTTTTTATGACCATCACAATTTTGTTTTCTGCAAGGAAAAAATAGAGATATCTGCATTTGCTTGAACATGTATTAGAAATTCTGAAACCTCATATTAGAAGTCTGAAACTTCATAGTGGGATTATATATTTGAGGTCTAAATCTTGACTTAACTTTCCTAAAGATATCCATGGTTGGCAAAGCTGGGAAGTTGTGTTATGTAAAACCTTCCTGGTCTACTACTTCTGGGTTAAATTGAGAGTGTTATCACCCATCCTTGGAAAGAGAAAAGTTCCCCTCCCCCCGGAAAAACCGGATTACTTTAACCTTTACAAATGTAAAATAATGCCAACTAAAGGAGCTCCACTGATACAAAACAGAATTAGCATGCAGAATCTACTTTCATGTGAAAAACAGAGCAAAGAAACTATAGTCTGCGTCCTTCACCACTACTTCCCTGGAATAATGGAAAGATCACAGCCTTTTGAATGAGATAAATCTGGATTTGAGTCATATTTGTGAATTAGCACAGGTTTCTTAGTTTCTCACCTACAAAATGGCCTTAATAATGTCGCCACAGAGCATTCTTGTGAAGATTAAATAAGAGAATGCATGTGAAAGCTCTCAGCAATTAGATTTTCAGTAAAAATGAAGTCTAGTCTTCTGTTGTTCTTATAGTTGTTTCCACAGAGTTTAACAGAAATTGTCTTTCATTTCATACATTAGCTTTGTCTTTCTATTGGGTTAACATATAATTGAGGAAATGGCCAAGAGTTACGTGGAAAAAAATCACTAATCATCAGGGAAATGCAAATCAAAACCACAATGAGATATTACTTCACATCTGTTAGAATGGCTGTCATCAAAAAGAAAAGAGGTAACAAGTGTTGGTGAGGATGTGGAGGAAAGGGAAGCCCCCCATACACTGTTGGCAGGAATGTAAATCGGTTCAAACACTATGGGAAACAGTTTAGAGTTTCCTCAAAAAACTAGAAATAGAACTACCATATGATCCAGCAATTCCACTTCTGGCATGCAGCCAAAGGAAATGAAATCTCTATCTTAAAGAGATATTTGCACTCCTGTGTTCATAGCATCCTTATTTACAATAACCAAGATATAGAAAGAGCCTAGAGCAATGAGAGATGAATGGATAGAAAAATAGCAAATATACATATATATGGAATGTATATATATATATATATATATATATATACACACATATATATGGAATATATATATATTCCATATAAATTGATCAATGTGGAATATTATGCAAACATAAAAAGGAAAGAAATCTGGCCATGTATGACAACCTATATGGACTTTGAGGACATTATGCTAAGTAAAATAAATCAGACAGGGAAAAACAAATACTCATATGTGTAATCTGAAAAAGCCAAATTCAGAATCAGAGAATAGAATGGTGGTTGCCACAGGATGGGAAATGGGAAGAGTTGGTCAAGGAGTACAGACTTCTAGTTATAAGATTAATAAATTCTGGGCATCTAATGATGATTACAGTTAGCAATACTGTGTTATACACTTCAAAGTTGCTAAGAGAGTAGATCTTAAGTGTTCTCACCACAAAAACAAAATGGTAATTATGTGAGATAATGGAGGTGTTAACTAACTTTATTATAGTAGTCATTTCACAAAATATGTGTTCAAATAATCACCTTGTACATCTTAACCTTATACAATGTTATATGTCAATTATATCTCAATACAGTTGGAAAAAATACAATAATAAGGTCTTAGTCTTCTCCTTAGTACCAGTTTTCAGTCAGTTATAACACTGTGGTCTGGAAATACTACTTACCAGTTTGAGAAATAGACTGGTTCTCTCATTGTTTCATTTATGCCTATCTGCCTATCTATCTATCATCTATCTATCTATCCATCCATCCCAGATCTTCTATACCTGATATGGATACAAGTGAACTTCAATATTTCTGTATTTATTGTGAAATTTGGTATTTTATTCCTTAAATACTTGAACAAAATTATCGTAAGTGCTATATAAATAGTAGATGCCATTATTATAGCTCACTCAGTAAATACTTCATTTTACAATAATTCATTCAAAAAATTATAGGAGAAGAGATATAAATTTCTTCTGAAAACATGGTTAAAATCAAAATTCAAGTTCTAAGCTGATAAAATTCTTAGTAGTAACAATAAAGCTGACAATACTTACTCAACCAGAAAAGTAGTTGACTTATCCCAATCTTACTCAAAGATTTCTGTTAGGTGACTTTAAATATCTCTTCTCACATACAAAAATGTGTACCTCATTTAATTGAGATAAAGATGCTTTCAATTTCCATTTATAAAATAATGGCCCTAAAGACTTTAAAACAAATAGTTAACACCAGTATGATTTATGGTGGGGATTTCAACAAAACTCCATCACAGATAAAGGTCAAAGCGATAAACTTATATTCCTAATGACAGAGAGTTCCAGAAACAGAGGTAAATCGAAGGTCTGTATACATAATCATGGAATGATAATGTACTAGAGAACACCTGCATTATAACTCTGGCAGAAACCCTGCATCCTAAATGGCTAAGCAGGGAGCAGAGAATGAAAAGATGTTGATCACAACATAGTTACCAACACTACCTTCACTGCCCCCCCCCCCACCAAAAAAAGGAGTAATCCAGATTTATCAGGCAGTCATGGACATTTTTTTAAAAGGAAGTTTTTTTTGTTTTTTGTTTTTAATTTATTTATATTGCATTTTCTTTTAATTTCTGGAAGGATGAATGCACTTACAATAAGTTTTAGCAAACGTATATGATATTTGTAATTCTGTCTTCTTTGTGTAGACCACTCATTATACACATTGGCATTGCCCAGGTGTGTCTTCTTCCCTTGACTACTTGTTTTTCCCATTCTGTGGATTTAACTATCACTTTAGCCATATGTGTGTGTCTGTGTGTGTGTGTGTGTGTGTGTGTGTCTATACATACAGATATAGAATATATCAGAATCCAGTGTCTCTGTAAGGTATCATTCACAATGTTGGATATAATCCCATATTATTAGCTATACAAAGAAACCTTAAAATGTAACTAATACTCAGAATAAAAGGCAATCAATGAACAACTCTATAAATATACTAAAAACCACTAAATTATAGACTTTAAATGATAAATTCTATCATATGAGTAATTTCTCAAACTATTTCAGCAATAACAAGCAATCACTGGGGTTTCTGAGATGATCCATATGTAATTAGCAGACAAGATTTTAAAAGCATTTATAATAACTAGGCTCAGTATGTAAATTAAAATACACACATAATGATTAAACACATAAATCTTAGCAGATAAACTGAAATGTTCATTGAAGAACCAAATGGAAATTCTAGAAAAAAGTATAGATACATAGATCTTATGTATATGTATACTCCATGTACTTATATCTACATTTATAACTATCTATAGTAAAGTTTTCAACCATAATCATTCTCTACTTGAGACTTCTGTAATAGATACAAGGGTCCAATGACCATCTTCACTTTGTCTCATATGCACCTTGAAGTCAACACATTTAAAACTGAGCTTAACATCTTGTCTAAAACTCCACCTTCTGTATACCTCCACAGAAACAACAGATTCCACCCATCCCATCCAATATGGAAACTGAGATTTACCTTTGAACTCACATTTTTCTTCTCCACTCACATCTAAACAATCACCCAGTGAACACAGATTTTACTTTCTTAGTTTCCGTTTTCTTTTTTCTGCATCACTACTAGATCTATCATGGGTAATTGGGGGGAAAATCTCCTTTGTTCTCTTCTGCCTCTGGTCTTATTTCTTTAAATCCATTCTCTAAACAAAGCATAGTTACAAACTGAAATATAACTAGGGGCGCCTGGGTGGCGCAGTCGTTAAGCGTCTGCCTTCGGCTCAGGGCGTGATCCCGGAGTTATGGGATCGAGCCCCACGTCAGGCTCCTCCGCTATGAGCCTGCTTCTTCCTCTCCCACTCCCCCTGCTTGTGTTCCCTCTCTCGCTGGCTGTCACTATCTCTGTCGAATAAATAAATAAAATATTAAAAAAAAAAAGAAAAGAAATATAACTATACTACAGTTATGATCAGGTATTTTCAATGACTCTACATATCCTTTGAATTAACTCCAATCTTCCTATATTATGTGCAAAAGAGAAGATACTTCCACATCCCCTTCTTCAACTGGAAGAAAAAGATGGGAAAGGGAAATTTTAACTTTAAATCAACTAGGAATCTTGACTATTTTATGGGACTGGGCATTTTAATAATTGACTGAAGGAATTGACTGGAAAAATCATGAGGGAAACCCCATCTGAGTTTCAGCTGGAGAAAAGAGAAATGATTAGCCTCATCAAATGAATATAAAGAATAATAAGAGGAGGATCAGGGTCATGTATACTTTCATTCCAAGGAGGATGGATTTGATACACTAGTTATATGTGCAATTTTTTATACTCGATAGAAGCTCTGTACTTCATGTTCATTTAAAAAAAGAGAAAGAAAAGCTTTATCCTTAGTTTAGAATGCCCTATCTCCTCCTTCTGCCTTACTTGAATAATTACTCTTCATTCTTTAAAACACAACTGGTGATTTTACTTAGCAATTCCTGATTATTCAAATCTTAGTTTGTATTCCGCATCCTTGTTCCCATCATACCCCTTGATCTACACATGCCATCATCCTTACAGTATTGGATTTTGACCATGTGTTTTGGTTCTGACTATTCCATGAATTCTTTAAAGCCAGAGAATATGGCCCATTCATCTTTGTGTTTTCAAAACTGCAAACTGGACCTGAAATATTAGGTTATTGATAAATAAATGAAATGATGTTGCAGAGAAGGAGAGACAAATGGAACTATCAACAACAATAGAGAAGTAAGTATGATTATTTTTGAGAGGGGATGAAGAACTCCATCTGGGGAAGTTCATACTGGAATGGCAAAAGGTCGTTTTTAAAAATAGAGCTTCCTACAGACCTAATAAGCACTAGTTGAAGTTAAAACAGCACAAAAAGCTAGTTAGCACAATATCATTGGGATGCTTTGAAATTGCACTCTCTTTAGATACAGGAATCTGAACTGGAAATTCTGGGAGTTACAAAAAATAGAAGGTATGGTCCCTTCACTCCTTAACATCTCTGTAACCATGCACCACCTTTGGGGAATAATCATCTTCTGAGAAGATCCATCTGATGACTGAGATACAGAGAATACAAGTGATTCTCTCAATTGCTTAATAACGAAACTAAGACAAAACAAAAAACCTATCTTCTCTAAGGAAAATAACCCAATGCTTTGTGTGAGAGAAAATAGAACTAAGGAATGATTTAGCTATAGAAAACACAAGTATGATGATTATTTCAGTTACTCTCAGAAGAAAGGAATGTCTTATGATAGCACATACAGAAAACCCAAAAGACTACCAAAAATCTATTGGACTAATAAAGGAATTCAGTAAGATCACAGGATATAAAAATAAATATACAAAAATCCATTACATTTCTATACACAATAAAGCAGCAGAAAGAGAGATTGAGAAAATAATCCCATTTACAATTGCACCAAAAATAATAAAATATCTAGAACTAGGGACCCCTGGGTGGCTCAGTCAGTTAAGCGTCTGTCTTTGGCTCAGGTCATGATCCCAGGGTCCTGGGATGGAGGCCCACATCGGGCTTCTTGCTCAGTGAGGAGCCTACTTCTCCCTCTACTTCTGCTCCTCCCCCTTGTTTGTGCTCTCTCTCTGGCAAATAAATAAGTAAATCTTTAAAAAATATATCTAGGAATAAACTTAACCAAAGTGATGAAAGTCTATACTCTGAAAACTAGAAAACATTGATAAAAGATATCAAAGACAACACAAACGGAAAGATATTCCATGTTCATGAATTGGAAGGACAAATATTGTTTAAATGTCCATACTACCCAAAGAAATCTACACATTAAATGCAAACCCTATAAAAATACCAACAGCATTTTTTACAGAAGTAGAACAAACCAACCTAAAATTTGTATGGAACCACAAAAGACCCTGAATAGCCAAAGCAATCATGAAAAAGAAAAACAAAGAGGAAGTATCACAATCCCAGATTTCAAGTTATACTACAAAATTGTAGTAGTCAAAACAGTATGGTATCAGCATAAAAATAAACACATAGATCAATGGAACAGAATAGAGAGCCCAGAAATAAACCTGCAATTATATGGTCAATTAATCTTTGACAAAGGAGGCAAGAATATGCAAAGGGTAAAAGAGAGTCTCTTCAACAAATGATGTTGGGAAATCTCTATGCAAAAGAATGAAACTGGACCACTTTTTTACTTGGTACACAAAAATAAACTCAAAATGGGTTAAAGACCTAAATGTGAAACCTGAAACATAAAAATTCTAGAAGAAAGCACAAGCAGTGATTCCTCTAACACTGGCCATAGCAACATTTTCTAGATATTTCTCCTAAGGCAAGGGAAATAAAAGCAAAAATAAACTATTGGAACTACATCAAAATGAAATGCAAAGGAAATGACCAACAAAACTAAAAGACAATCTAATGACTGGGAGAAGTTATTTACAAATGACATAATCAACAAAGGGCTAGTATCCAAAATATATACAGAACTGATACAACTCAACACCAAAAAAACAAATAATCCAATTAAAAATGGGCAGAAGACATGGGAGGTTACTCAAAAAATTAAAAATAGAACTACCATATGATGCAGTAATACAAAACCACCAATTCAGCTAGATATATGTACCCCTATGTTTATTGCAGCATTATTTACAATAGCCAAATATCCTAAAGTGTCCAACACTAGATGAATAGATAAAGAAGTGGGATATATATACAATGGAATATTACTCAGCCATAGAAAAGAATGAAATCTTGCCATTTGCAACATGAATGGATCTAGAGAGTATAACGCTAAGTGCAATAAGTCAGACAGAGAAAGACAAATACCATATGATTTCACCCATATGTGGAATTTAAGAAACAAAACAAAGGAAAAAAGTAACTAACCAAAAACAGACTCTTAACTACAGGGAACAAACTGATGGTTATCAGAAGGGAGTTAGGTGGGGGGATGGGTGAAATAGGTGACAAGGATTAAGAGTACATTTATCACAATGAGCATTGAGTAATGTATGGAATTGTTGAATCACTATATTGTACACCTGAAACTAATATAACACTGTATGTTAACTATATTGAATTAAAATAGAATAAAATAAAAACTCACTTTCATATTAAAAGAAAGGGGATTTCTTAACATGGGTTTTAACTATTTTTTTTACTTTAATTTTATTTTTTTAAAAGATTTTATTTATTTGAGAGAGAGTGAGAGAGAGAGAAAGAGAGAACATGAGCAGCGGGAGTGGGAGAGGGTGAAGCAGACTCCCTGATGAGCAGAGAGACTGATGCAGGGCTCGATCCTGGGACTCCAGGATCATGACCTGAGCTTAAAGCAGATGCTTAACCAACTGAGCCACCCAGGTGCCCCTTAACTATTTCTTTTGAAAAAACTCTACAAAAAAAAAACCTATTACCTTTTCACCTAATATAAAAAAGTGAAAAATTACCATATAAATAAAATTAGGTGCATATGTTTCTATTTTCTTTTGAAAATATATCCCAGGGTAGAAAATGTTGCTTTAATAATGTTATGACTATCTATCATCTATCTATCTATCATCTTTGTGTATGTATGCACACACATTATATATCAAGGATTATCCCTTTTTTAAAAATTTTCTTATGCTACCCTTTAGTTACTTATTTTGAACATTAAGATACTAAATTTTTAAGAACTTCTTTTAATGAAAAGTTTCAAGTTTATTAATTTAGTTTTTCTAATAAAAATGAAGAAAACAAGGCATTTTACAGAACTGACTATAATCACTGTTATATAGCCAATGGAAGGGAAAGGGGATAAAAAAAATATCTTATGGAGTTAACAACGGTTAATTAGTATTTCATGTTAAAGTAAAGGCATTCAATTTAAAATAATATTAAATGGCTCAAGTGGCATAAAAATGCTCCCAAGTTTGAGTAACAAAATCTAACAGATTGATTAGAGTTGGTTTGGGTCTTCAGAGTTCAACTCTAGAGGCCTTGTCTCTGCCACCTTACTTTTACAATGACATTTTCAGTGCACAGTGATTACTCATTGGGTTTTCCTTTCCCTCTGAATGGTTTATGGCAACAGGAGTCATCGGCCATGAAATTGCAGGAGGTCTCCGAATAAATACTATCATTGACTGAAGGGAAACAGCTGCACACATTTGTAAAGATTTCTATAACACTTAATGTAAAACAAGGCATCACACTGGACCTGGAGAGGTGGTTCTCCTCCTTCTTCTTCCCCTCCTCCTCCTTCTTCTAATGGAAATATCCTGATTTAGGCAGGCAAAGGCTGGATATGTTTTCTTAAGTGAAAAGCAATGGAGACATCCTGGAACTGCTGCAAAGATTAAGCCCCATTCATATAAACACCCATTTCCTATTCCTTAAAGTAAAAAAAAAAAAAGCTATAAATTAACTTACTGAAGAAAACCACAGGCAAGTATATGCATATACATATATGCACATATATCTGCATATTTAATTTACCTATTGGAAATCTTTTCCCCATTTAAATTCAAACAAGTCCCTTAATGAGTCTTCATCTGTCCCTTCATTTGTTCATTTGTCATGAGTCCCCAGAAATGAAAGACTCCATTTTATGAATGAAGATAAAATGTTCCTTGAATAGTGAATCTTTCTTAATAAAAGGAGAATTCAGGTTAAAGCAAGGGGGATAATCAGTACTTGAGGGCCTTGGGTTATTTTTTCTAAAGTTTTAATTCATTTATATCTTCACTAAAAAGAAAAATGTAAATTAATATCTGGGTTACCATTTAGCACACAAGTGAGTTCTAGGATATATCTGAGGGAATTAAGACAGCCGAAATTATCCTGATATAAGAGAAAATCAATAGTATTCAGTAATGTGTAATTGCATTTTATTTTAGTGAATGTTAGAATAACGACATATACGTGTTAAACCACAAGCATCTTATGGGCTTTAAAATATGTGGTTAGGGGATTTTCCAGCTGCCACATATCCTGCCAGATGCTTCGGGTTTTTGGTCTATTCCACAGATTTGGAATGAAGAAACTTGCTCTGCAGAAGTGCCAGGGCCTGCATTCAGATGCTTTCCTCCAGCCACGGAGCTGCCTGCAGTTCCCGCCCTCAGGATCTCTGCCCATCAACAACTTTGCCTCGAGTTTCAATGTGCTGATCATAATAACAAAGACGAGGAGAGCTACTTTCAGTCACATGAATTTAGAGCTGAAGAGCTCTAATTTTTTTTTTTTTTTGGTGTGGTTATTCAGATGAAATTGTATAACACGGTAATGAAACTTACAAGGTTAAAAATTAAAGGCCAAAATAACGTTTAAATAGGATGTGAAACACACAGCATAATCATAAAGCGGTAGACTAGTTTCCAAAAGTCACTACAGAACACTAATCTCATAAACTTGTAATGAGTACTATGTATATAAAGATATGTGTGCATAATAAAAGCTTAGATATCTTTGACGCAAACATTTGTAATATAAATAACCTTCTCAGCAAACATGTGCACAGGGATATTTTGAAACTCACAACACTTGTCAAGGGGAAATTAATTTCCACTTGAAATAAGGTAATGTGAATGTCAAAAATGCCCTTTGGAAGTTTAATCACAAAACAAAAGATCATGCATAAGGAGTAAATTTACATACAAAAAAATGATCCATCACATGGCCTAAATGTTGCTTTATTGCAACCCAGTTTAGTAAGTAATCTAGCTGTGTGATCTTGGGTGAGTCAGTTTCAGTGTGCGCAATAAATAACTGACTTGTGAGGGTACAGTGAGGCATGTATTCAACATTCATAAAAATAACAAAGCAAGTCCATGATACCTTATTTTAAAAAATGTAAGATATCTTTATATCCATACATCTATATGTATAGACAGGAGTTATTTACATAACTAATGATGGCTATACTTTCCTATTTCCATCTTAAACACAAGTATACATGTACTTATAAAAAATTTAATTTTTAGATTTGATAATAGTTTATAATATTATGAAATATTCTTCATATCAAAGGAAGAAAAGTCCTATAGGATCATCTCTTCCAAGAGTAATAACAAGAGGCAGATTTGTTCAAAATTTTAAAATGACTGTTGAAAAATGTTGAAAAGCTATCAGAGAATTTTTTTTAATGATTTTTTATTATATTATGTTAGTCGCCATACAGTACATCCCCGGTTTCCGATGTAAGGCTCAATGATTCATTAGTTCTGTATAACACTCAGTGCACCATGCAATACGTGCCCTCCTTATTACCCATCACTGGTCTATCCCATGCCCCCACGCCCCCTCCCCTCTGAGGCCCTCAGTTTCTTTCTCATAGTCCATAGTCTCTCATGTTTCATTCCCCCTTCTGGTTACCCCCCCCCTTTCTTTATCCCTTTCTTCTCCTACCGATCTTCCTAGTTTTTATGTTCCATAGATGAGAGAAATCATATGATAGAGTCTTTCTCTGCTTGACTTATTTCACTTAGCATTATCTCCTCCAGTGCCGTCCATGTTGTAGCAAATGTTGAGAACTCGTTCTTTCTGATAGCTGAGTAATATTCCATTGTATATATGGACCACAACTTCTTAATCCAGTCGTCTGTTGAAGGGCATCTCGGCTCCTTCCACGATTTAGCTATTGTGGACATTGCTGCTATGAACATTGGGGTGCATATGGCCCTTCTCTTCACCACGTCTGTATCTTTGGGGTAAACACCCAGTAGTGCAATGGCTGGATCATAGGGAAGCTCAATTTTTAAAATTTTAAGGGACCTCCACACTGTTTTCCAGAGTGGCTGTACCAACTTGCATTCCCACCAACAGTGTGGGAGGGAGCCACTTTCTCCACATCCTCTCCAACAATTGTTGTTTCTTGCCTTGTCTATTTTTGCCATTCTAACTGGCGTAAGGTGGTATCTCAGTGAAGTTTTGATTTGAATTTCCTTGATGGCTAATGATTTTGAACATTTTTTCATGTGTCTGTTAGCCATTTGTATGTCTTCATTGAAAAAGTGTCTGTTCATATCTTCTGCCCATTTTTTGATTTATTTGTTTCTTGCGTATTGAGTTTGAGAAGTTCTTTGTAGATCTTGGATACCAGTCCTTTATCTGTAGTGTCATTTGAAAATATCTTCTCCCATTCCGTGGGCTGCCTCTTAGTTTTTCTGACTGTTTCCTTGGCTGTGCAGAAACTTTTAATCTTTTTTTTTTTTTTAAGATTTTATTTATTTATTCGACAGAGATAGAGACAGCCAGCGAGAGAGGGAACACAAGCAGGGGGAGTGGGAGAGGAAGAAGCAGGCTCATAGCAGAGGAGCCTGATGTGGGGCTCGATCCCATAACGCCGGGATCACGCCCTGAGCTGAAGGCAGACGCTTAACCGCTGTGCCACCCAGGCGCCCCAGAAACTTTTAATCTTGATGAAGTCCCATGAATTCATTTTATCTTTTGTTTCTCTTGCCTTTGGGGATGTATCATGAAAAAGGTTGCTTTGGCCGATGTCGTAGAGGTTGCTGCCTATGTTCTCCTCTAGAATTTTGATGGATTCCTGTCTCACATCGAGGTCTTTCATCCATTTGGAGTTTATTTTTGTGTATGGTGTGAGAGAGTGGTCAAGTTTCATTCTTTTGCATGTAGCTGTCCAATTTTCCCAGCACCATTTATTGAAGAGACTGTCTTTTTCCCACCGGATGTTTTTTCCTGCTTTATCAAATATTAGTTGCCCAAAGAGCCGAGGGTCCATTTCTGGGCTCTCTATTCTGTTCCATTGGTCTATGTGTCTGTTTTTGTGCCAGTACCATGCTGTCTTTGTGATCACAGCTTTGTAGTACAGCTCAAAATCTGGCATTGTGATGCCCCCAGCTTTGTTTTTCCTTTTCAACAGTTCCTTGGAGATTCGGGGCCTTTTCTGGTTCCATACAAATTTAAGGACTATTTGTTCCAGTTCTTTGAAAAATGTCCTCGGTATTTTGATCGGGATAGCATTGAAAGAGTAGATTGCTCTGGGTAGCATGGACATTTTAACTATGTTAATTCTTCCGATCCATGAGCACGGAATATCTTTCCATCTTTTTATGTCTTCCTCAATGTCTTTCAAGAGGGATTTATAGTTTCTAGAATATAGGTCCTTTACGTCTCTGGTTAAGTTACTTCCAAGGCAACGTATGGTTTTTGGTGCTATTGTAAATGGGATGGATTCCCTAATTTCTCTTTCTTCGGTCTCGCTGTTCGTGTACAGAAATGCAACTGATTTCTGAGCATTGATTTTGTATCCCGCCACATTTCTGAATTACTCTATAACTTCTAATGGTTTGGGAGCGGCTTCTTTGGGGTTTTCCACATAGAGTAACATGTCATCTGTGAAGAGAGACATTTTGACTTCTTCTTTGCCGATTTGAATACCTTTGATCCCTTTTTGTCGTCTGATTGCTGTTGCAAGGACTTCTAGTACTATGTTGAATAATAGTGGTGAGAGTGGGCATCCTTGTCGAGTTCCTGATCTTAAAGGGAAGGCTTCCAGCTTTTCCCCATTGAGAATAATATTTGCAGTAGGCTTTTCATAGATGGCTTTTATGAGATTGAGAAATGTACCCTCTATTCCTATACTCTGAAGGGTTTTAATCAGGAAAGGATGCTGTATTTTGTCAAATGCTTTTTCGGCATCGATTGAGAGGATCATATGGTTCCTGAGTCTTTTCTTGTTGATATGATGTATCACGCTGATGGATTTGCGAATATTGAACAACGCTTGCATCCCAGGTATGAATCCCACTTGATCGTGATGGATAATCCTTTTAATGAACTGTTGGATTCTATTAGCAAGTATCTTGTTGAGGATTTTGGCGTCCATATTCATTAGGGAAATCGGTCTGTAATTCTCCTTTTTGAGGGGGTCTTTGCCTGGTTTGGGCATCAAGGTAATATTGGCCTCATAGAATGAGTTTGGTAGCTCTCCTTCTGTTTCTATTTTTTGAAATAGCTTTAGGAGAATAGGTATTATTTCTTCTTTGAAAGTTTGGTAGAATTCCCCAGGAAAACCGTCCGGGCCTGGAGTTCTGTTATTTGGAAGGTTGTTTATCACTGATTCAATTTCTTCATCATTAATTGGCCTGTTTAAGAAATCAATTTCTTCCTGTTTCAATCTTGGTAGTTTATAGGTTTCCAGGAAGGATTCCATCTCTTCCGGATTGCTTAGTTTATTGGCATATAGCTGTTGATAAAAATTTCTAATAATCCTTCCAATTTCAATGGTGTTCGTCGTGACCTCTCCTTTTTCATTCATAATTTTAATAATCTGGGTCCTTTCTCTTTTGTTTTGGATAAGTGTTGCCAGTGGTCTGTCAATTTTATTGATTCTCTCAAAGAACCAGCTTCTAGTCCTGTTGATCTGCTCTACTGTACTTCTGGTTTCTGCTTGATTGATTTCAGCTCTAATTTTGGTCAACTGCTTCCTCGTGCGTGGATTAGGCCTGTCCCTCTGTTGCTGTTCCAGCTTCTTGAGGTGAGAATATAAAAACTGCATTTTAGATTTTTCTATTCTTTTGAGTGAGGCTTGGATGGCTATGTATTTCCCCATTAGGACTGCCTTTGCAGTATCCCATAGGTTTTGGACTGTTGTATATTCATTCTCATTGGTCTCCATAAATTGTTTAATTTTTGATTACCTGGTTTATCGAGTCATTCCTGAGCAGGATGGTTCTTAGTCTCCAAGTGTTTGAGTTTCTCCCAAATTTTTCCTTGTGGTTGAGTTCCAATTTCAGAGCGTTGTGGTCTGAGAATATGCACGGGATAATTTCAATCTTTTGGTATCGGTTGAGGCTTGTTTTGTGTCCCAGAACATGGTCTATTCTTGAGAATGTTCCATGGGCATTAGAATAGAATGAGTATTCTTTGATTCTGGGGTGTAGTGTTCTCTATATATCTATGGGGTCCAACTCGTCGAGTATGGCATTCAAAGCCTTTGATTCTTTGCTTAATTTTTTTGCCAGGGTGTTCTGTCTATTTCTGAGAGTGGAGTGTTGAGGTCCCCTACTATTAATGTATTTTATTTATATGTCTCTTTATTCTGGTTAAGAGTTGGCTTGTGTATCTTGCTGCTCCCCTGTTGGGGGCATATATATTTATAATTGTCATATCCACTTGTTGAATACTTCCTTTAAGAATAATATAGTGCCCTTCTGCGTCTCTAACTATAGTCTGTAGTTTAAAATCCAATTTATCTGATATGAGAATTGCTACCCCAGCTTTCTTTTGAGGTCCATTTGCGTGAAAGATGGTACTCCATCCCCTTACTCTCAGTCTGAATGCATCTTTGGGTTCGAAATGACTCTCTTGTAGACAGCAAATGGATGGGTCATTTCTTTTTATCCAATCTGCAACCCTGTGGTGTTGTAAGGGAGAATTTAAGCCATTAACATTAAGACTGAGTACTGAGAGGTATGATTTTAATGATGCCATGTTGCCAGTAAAGTCTTTGTTTGTATTGGCTGTGACTTTCTGTTCTGTATCACTCTTGGGGCCTTTTTACTTTTATAGAACCCCCCGTAATATCTCCTGTAGGGCTGGTTTCATGGTTACAAAATTGGTTAGTGACTGGCGATTCTGAGATGTCTTTATTTCTCCATCAATTCTGAATGACAGCCTTGCTGGATAAAGGATCCTTGGCTGCATGTTTTTCTCTGAAAGAGTTTAAATATGCTCCCCCAACCCTTTCTCTCATTCCAGGTCTGTGTAGACAGGTCTGACGTAATTTTGATGCCTTTGCCTTGGTACATGAGAAATTTCTTTGCCCTGGCCGCTTTCAATACTGTATCCTTGGATGTAATATTTGCGAAATGCACTATGACGTGACGTGGCGTAGGTTTGTCATGGTTGAGCTTGGGAGGGGTCCTCTCTGCCTCTTGGACACAAATGTTTGTTTCCCTCGCTAGATTAGGGAAGTTTTCAGCTACAATTTGTTCAAATATCTCTTCTAGACCTCTGTTTTTCTCTACCCCCTCGGGGATGCCGATGATTCTAACATTGGATCGTTTCATTGAGTCAGTAATCTCCCATAACCTACATTCGTGGGCTTAGATTTTTTTTAAGAGAAGCTTCTATTTTGTTTTTTTCCTCTATTAACCCATCCTCCAATTCACTAACCCGTTCCTCTGCTTCTGTGATCCTGGCCATCAGAGCCTCTAGTTTTGCCTGCATTTGGCTCATGGAATTTTTAATTTCTGCCAGATTTGCTCTCATTTCTGTTCTTAGGGATTCTATATTCTCAGTAACCTTTTTGTTAATAGTTTTTTCAATTCTACTCATCATTTTGACCATCGTTACTCTGAATTCCATTTCTGATAATTTGGTTACATCCATATCCATTATTTCTGTGGCAGAGGCCACAGACTCACTGTCTTTTCATTGCTGGGGGGGGCTTCTCCTTCTTGTCATTCTGATGAGGAGAGGTTGCGGGGTTGTCCAGAGCCCAAATTATTGACTGGGTCCCAGGCCGTGCCCCTTGTTTTATAGGGATCTTAGGGATGTGGGCTTCTTCTTTAAAGATTTTATTTATTTATTTATGTGGCAGCCAACCAGCAAGAGAGGGAACAGAAGCAGGGGAGTGGGAGAGGAAGAAGCAGGCTCCCAGCAGAGGAGCCCGATGAGGGACTCCTTTCCGGAACGCTAGGATCACGCCCTAAGCCAAAGACAGGCGCTGAATGATTGCGCCACCCAGGTGCCCTGGGTTGTGGGCTTCTTGATTTTTCAGCCTGCCTTCTGTGTTCTGGGGGAGGGGCCTGCCACGCCGAGACTCAGGCAACCCTGTTTGGGTAGAGTCTCCGTGTCCTCTGCGAGGGGGGATGGGGATGGGCACTCTCTGAACCGGTATTTCCAGGCTTTTGTTCTCTGGCGGCTTTCCCTGGCGGTTTGCTATGCCTCTTTTGAGAGTCAGAGCAGCCGGCCGAATTTCAGCCTCTGTCACAGAACAGAGGGATTGCGGCCCGTTCTCTACTAATGTTCTGGCCACTTTAACTCTGTTACTGTTGGTGCTGCTCAACCCTGCAGTGTCCTGGGATGTGCGCCCCACACCCGGCGTCCCAGCCCTCACTTCCAGGGCCGGCGTGTCTCTGTCCTTTGTGTTTCTAACGCCGCAAGCCGCCAGCTGCCCCACGCGCGATCCGGAAGCTCCTCGTCTCAGTCTGGTTCCAGCGAGCGCACGGGGATTCCGGTGTTCCGTGAGATGCCTGGTGGCGCGCGCACCCGGCTCACGGTCTCAGTCTGCTGTTTTGCGGGTGCCGTCCGCCCGGCGCCCAAATACGGCGGCTCCCTCCCCCTTCCGTTTATCTTCCGATATCTGTGCACGGTTTCATGGCTCCCCGCTTCGTACCTCAATACTCAGCGCCGGAGATGTTCATATGTAGAGATCCAGATGCATCTTCCTGCGTCTCAGGCTGGTTCCGTGGTTGTTTAGGCTGGTCTAGTACCTATCCAGCTCGACTCGGGGACTGGCTGAAAAAGGTGTCTCCTACTCCTTCGCCATCTTTGACCTCTCAGAACTTCTAAAACCTGAGTTTGGATGAGCTGTTCCCTTTTGTGTGCTCGGTCTTGCTAGGTATAAATTAGAACTGCAACTTTTGTTCTGCAATTCCTGAGTGGATGAGAATATAGGTTCAGATTTTTAATAAATCCTAGAAGCCTTCTTGGAGGTTCATTTCCTTCCAACTTAATGGTCCTTTGTTATTCGGTGTCTTTTCTTTTCCAATTTTCAAGCTATGCCCAGACTCGTCTGCTCTGGGATCTGGCACATCCATGTGACCGAAACTAATCATCATCCCATTGATTAGTGGAGGTAGGCATGTGACCCAGGTGTTCCCAATGCCACGGGAGGTTTGCTGAGGAAGCAGGATGCTGACTCCGGATTCCTGGGATTGAATGCTGCTATTCTTCCATTAAATGGAAATAGTAATGCTGTTATCAGTGAGAGTTTCCAGTGAGGTCATCTGGGTCAGATATGCAGAGCACCAATCAGGAAGGGGTCAAAGAACATTTCCAGTTTCCTTACAGGTCCCAGAAAGAGAAGGCCTCTTTTAAGTTTTTGATGGTTTCTTTTGCCGTGTGGAAGATTTCAGTTTGATGTTGTTCCACTTGTTTATTTTTGCTTTTGTTGCCTTTGCATTTGGTGTCCGATCTGAAGACTCTTTGCCAAAACCAATGTCGAGAGACTTAGTACCTGTGTCTTCTTGGAGGTTTATGGATTCGGGTCTTATGTTCAAATCATTCATCCATTAAAAATTTTGTGTGTGGTGTAAGAAAGTGACCCAGTTATATTCTTCTGCATTTAGTGTCCAGTTTGCCTGTTACCGCTCACTGAAGAGACAGTCCTTCCCTCATGGCATATCTTCTGCTGCTGTGTCGTAAGTTAGGGTCATCTACGTGTGGGTAAGTTTCTGAGCTTTCTGTTCTGTTCCACTGACCTGGTGTCTGTGTTTCTGCCAGTACCATCCTGTTTTGATGACAACAGCTTTGTAATCTAGCTTGAAATCCAGGAGTGTGTTGACTGCACCTTTCTTTCTCCAGGTTGCTTTGGGTATTTGGGGTCTTTTGTGATTCCATACAAGTTTGAGGACTGTTTTCTATTTCCTCGAATAATGCCACTGGAATTCAGATGGGGATTTCATCACATCTGTCGATTGCTTTGGGTACGATGGACATGTTCACATAATTAACTCTTCCAGTTAAGGAGCATGGCGTATGCTTCCATTTGTTTGTGTTGCCTTCCAAATCTTTGACCCATACATTCTGCCCCCCTCGACACACATGTTTTTCATTTCTTTTCTGCCATGTGTTGAGTGTACTATGTCTTTCTCATTGTTGGTTACTTTTATTCCTAGATTTTTTTTTTTGATGCAATTGTAAATGGCATTGCTTTTTTAATTTCTCTTTGCGAAAGTGTGTCATCAGTATAATACAGAAATGCAAGAAGTTGGGTCATCTGGGTGGCTCCATAGGTGAAGCGTCTGCCTTCTGCTCAGGTCATGATCCCAGAGTTCTGGGATCGAGCCCCGTGTTGGGCTCCCCGCTTAGCGAGGGTCTGCTTCTCCGTCTTTCTGACACTCCCCCGGCTCGTGCTTTTTCTCTTCCTGTCAAATAAATAAATAAAATCTGAAAAAAAAATAAAGACAACAGGTCTCTGTATATTGACTTTATATCCTGCAGCTTTCTTGAATTTGTTTATTCTAACAGGTTTTTGTGTGTGTTTTTTTTTTTTTTTGTGGAATCCTTTGGGATTTCATGTCATTTGCAAATAGTGACAGTTTTCCTGTATGGATTTCATATCTTTCTCTTTTTTTAAAATTATGTTAGTCACCCTACAGTACTTCATTTGTTTTTGATGTAGTGTTCCAGGATTCATTGTTTGCATATAACACCTAGTGCTCATTATGACACGTGCCCTCCTTAATACCCATCACCAGGATAACCCATTCCCCTACCCCTCCCTTTCTGCAACCTTCAGTTTGTTTCCCAGTGTCAATAGTCTCTCATGGTTCATCTCCCCCTCTCATTCCCCACCTTCACTTTTCCCTTCCTTCTCCTAGTGTCCTCCATGCTATTCCTTCCATTCCACATAGGAGTGAAACCATATGATAATTGTCTTTCTCTGCTTGACTTAATTTCACTTAGCATAATCCCCTCCTGGTCCATCCACGTTGGTGCAAATGGTGGGTATTCATCCTTTCTGATGACTGAGTAATATTCCATTGTATAGATGAACCACATCTTCTCTATCCATTCATCTGCTGAAGGACATCTTGGCTCCTTCCACAGTTTGGCTATTAGGGACATTGCTGCTATGAACATTGGGATACAGGTGCCCTTCTTTTCATTACTCTGTGTCTATGGGGTAAATACCCAGTAGTGCAATTGGTGGGTCGTAGGATAGCTCTGTGTTCAACGTCTTGAGGAATCTCCATATTGTTTTCAAAAGTGGCTGTACCAGCTTGAATTCTCACGAGTAGTGTTAGAGGGCTCCCCTTTCTCCACATCCTCTCTGACTTTTTTTTATTTCCTGTCTTGTTAATTTCTTCTCAAGATTTTATTTATTTATTCCACAGAGATAGAGACAGCCAGCGAGAGAGGGAACACAAGCAGGGGGAGTGGGAGAGGAAGAAGCAGGCTCATAGCGGAGGAGCCTGATGTGGGGCTCCGTCTCATAATGCCGGGATCACGCCCTGAGCCGAAGGCAGACGCTTAACCGCTGTGCCACCCAGGTGCCCCCTGCCTTGTTAATTTTAACCATTCTAACTGGTGTAAGGTGGTATCTCATTGTAGTTTTGATTTGTATTTGCCTGATGGCAAGTGATGTGGAGCATTTTTTCGTGTGTCTGTTGGCCATTTGTATGTCTTCTCTGGACAAGTATCTCTTTGTGTCTTCTGCCCATTTTTTGGGTGTCGAGTTTGAGGAGTTCTTTATAGATCTTGGATACCAGCCCTTTATCTGTAATATCATTTGCAGATATCTTCTTCGATTCCATAGGTTGCCTTTTTGTTTTGTTGATCGTTTGCTTTGCCGTGCAGAAACTTTTTATCTTGATGAAGTGCCAATAGTTCATTTTTGCTTTTATTTCCTTTGCCTTTAGAGACGTGGCTTGCAAGAAGTTGTTGTGTCCAAGGTGGAAGAGTTCTTTTGATTTTGATATGAGACAGGAATCCATTATCTTTCTTTCCTGATTGCATTCGAGTCCTCTGTCTTTCTTGGTGAGTCTAGCTAAGTTTGTCAGTTTTGTTTATCTTTCCAAAAAAGGCAGCTCTCATTTTCATTGTGTTTTTTTCTTTTTTGTCTTTTTAGTCTCTGTTGGATTTATTTATGCATTCCTTTTTGTTATTTCCTTATTTCTACTAATTTGGGGCTTTGTTTGCTGTTTTTTTTTTTCTACTTCTTTACCACAGAAATCAGGTTGTTTATTGGAGAGCATTCTCATGGATTGATGAAGACTTGAATTTCTATGAACGTCCCCCCCGTAGAGCTACTTTTGCTGCATCCCATAAGTTTTTGTAGGTTGTCTTTTTCATCAGTGTCAAGGTATTTCTAAAAATTTTTTTGATTTCTTCTTTGACTGTTGGTTGTTCAGTAGCATGTTGTTAAATCTCCACATATTTTTTTAAGATTATTTAAGTATCTGGCAGAGAGTGAGACAGCGAGAGAGGGAACGCAAGCAAGGGGGTGGGAGAGGGAGAAGCGGGCTTCCCACTGAGCAAGGAGCCTGATTCGGGGCTAGATCCCAGGCTCCTGGGATCACGACCTGAGCTGAAGGCAGATCCTTAATGACTGAGCCACCCAGGCCCCCCAATCTCCACCTGTTTTTGACTGTCCCATTTTTTTCTTGAGACTGATTTCTAGTTTCATATCATTGTGGTTGGACAAGATTTGTAGCAGAAGGTGAAGAGAGCATTCAGATGAAAGGTTTGTTTCCTGGAGGGTTTTCTGAGGGCAGACCATGAGTTCCGTGGGGACGGAGGAAGGTTTTGTGAGACGGGGGGTGGGGTTAACCCTTGTTAGAATTACTGACTACTACCATGCAGGCTGTGTGCTACCGTTCACACCGTAGTCCTGATGGGCTTGTACTTCATTAGAAATATTTTCTAGGAGGTGTAGGCATAGGCTTCTCTAAAAGAAAGGTGCCATGTGGGTTCATGGCATGACCCCAGGTCAGCAACCAGGATGTATGGTATTGTGGGGGATCAGAACCAGGCTTTCTGTGGGAAGTGACGGAAATAGGGTATGGTGAGCTCCATGACCTCATAGGTGAGGTCCCGAGTGACCCACCGGGTGTTGGGTTCCGTGGATCTGTTTCATCAGGTGCTGTGGAATTCAGGGACACCCTCCTGTCTGTGGATTTGTGTGGAGACAGGTAGACATCAGTGTCTGGCCAGGCACGACGGTCGCACTGGACCACCACCAGAGGTGCAGCACGCGGGGGAGCCACTGCTTGGTTTCCACGAAAGCTGACCAGGGTCTGTGACCGTGATTCCTAGCAGCTGCAAGGGGAGAGGAGGCCGGGGGTGGTGCACACTTCCTAGACTTGTGGTCAGGACTAGTCTGGAGCCCACTGAAGTCAGCCACACCTGGCACAGAAGGCCCCCAGTCAGTGTAGCTGTGGGCACTGCCCCCATGGCACTTTCGGGCCGGCTCCATGCTGCCACCTCCTGCTTTTCATCATCATCTTCAAGGTCGTGTGCCTCTGCTCTTGCCCCATGGCCTCCGGGGTATTGTCCGTCCTCCATCTGGCCCTCGTCCCTGGTGCCCTGTGCAGTCCGATGCCAGGGTAGCCTTCTCGAGGCAAACATCTGGCCCTGATGGAACACTTCCATGGATCTCGTGTGATGCGAGGATGATGTCCTGCCCTGGAAGGGGGCTGCAGGTCCCCAATCAGGAGAGCCATGTCTCCCTTTTCAGCATGGCCTGCCCTCCCCTCAGTCTTCTTCAGGGAAGCTCTCCCCACTTCCTGAGATGACAGCTCTGAACTTAAAAGTGGATGTTATTTTACATATCTCTATGCCTTAGTTCATCCATGGCATGTCTTTCAACGCCGTTAGTGGGTTTTTTTTTTTTTTTAGCAGTTCTGAAGGGCTGTCTGCTCAAGGAGGGGATGACCTGGGTGGGGCAGCTTTCCCTCTCATCTCCCTCAGCCTGTCTCTGAGCCCTGGGGCCAGCTGTCCCACTGAGGATTGAGGGACCCGAGCCAGCCCATCCTGAGCCCAGGCTGTGTGTCAGCTGTGTAGCCTGATGCGTGTCGGAGCGGTGGGCAGCTGGCATAGGCCAGGGGCAGGCAGTGTCTCCCCATTCCTTCCCTCCCTTCCTCCCAGAGGTAGCTCAGAGCAGCCTTCAACCCCTGCATCTCCAGATCCCTTGACCTATGCCTCCTGTGTTCAGCTGGTGACCTTGGAGTTTCGCATGGATTCTACCTCCCATACCCTCTCCTGTAGCAGTTCCTGGATCAGGGGAGGGGTCGGACCCTTGTCTGATTTTGGTCTTCTTCCTGTCCCGCACCAAGCCCACTCACCTTTGCATCTTCCATGTATGTGCTTGGAAGCAAGTCCATCCACAGGGAACCTATTAGCCAAATGGATCCAGGTAATGAACATTGAAGTAGAGATCCAGGATCCATAATAAACCTGCTCTGAAACCTGTCCCAAAGTCTGTGACTCTCTCACACTGAAACAGAAACAATAATAGCTTTCTGGACTGTGAAGTGACATGTGTCTCTACTTCCAATCTTGAAGGCATAGGTGCTGAGCCTGGACAGAAAAGGACCATGGCTCCCGTGGGCTGGGATCCACAGTAAGAACTCAGTGAAATCTGAATTCGAGGCATAGAATGAATAATTATTGTAGAGAGAATCCTCCCAAGTAGGGCTTATGCACATTGCAGAGGAAAAGCTTTTTCAAAGAGGTTTCTGAAAGAAAAATCTTTTTAAAAAATTTATTGTAATTCCAGTAGAGCTAACATACAGTGTTACATTCGTTTCAGGTGTACAAGAGAGTGATTCAGTAATTCTATATATTACTCAGTGGTCATCCAGAAAAGTGTCCTCTTAATCCGCTTCATCTATTCCACTCATCCCTCTATCCACCTCCTCCTCTCTGGTAACCATCCCTTTGTTCTCTATTGTTAAGAGTTTGTATTTTGCCAGGCCCATACTCAGGCAACCCTGTTTGGGTAGAGTTTCCGTGTCCCCTGCGAGGGGGGATGGGAGTGGGCACGCTGTGAGCCGGTATTTCCAGGCTTTTGTTCCCTGGCGGCTTTCTCTGGCGGTCTGCTGTGCCTCTTCTGAGAGTCAGAGCAGCAGAGGCTGAATTGTCACAGAACAGAGGGATTGCGGCCCATTCTCCACCGATGTTCTGGCCACTTTAAGTCCGTTACTGTTGGTGCTGCTCAACCCTGTAGCGTCCCAGGATGTGCGCCCCACACCCGGCGTCCCTGCCCTCACTTCCAGGGCAGGCGCGTCTCTGTCCTTTGTGTTTCTAATGCTGCCAGCCGCCAGTCGCCAGCCGCCCCCCCCCCCCCCCCCCCCGCGCGCTCCCGGATCTCCAGGTCTCAGTCTGGATCCCGTGAGCACACCAGGATTCCGGAGTTCCGTGAGAAGCCTGGTGGCGCGCGCACCCGGTTCAGGGTCTCAGTCTGCTGTTTCGCGGGTGCCGACCGTGAGTCCGCCCGCTCCCCCGTGCAGGTGGCCTGCCAGCTGCCAGCTGCCCCGCATGCGCTCCGGGAGCTCCCGGTCTCAGTCTGGATCCCGTGAGCACACGGGATTCCCGGGTTCCGCGAGATGCCTGGTGGCGAGCGCTCCCGGCTCACCGGTCTCAGTCCGCTCTCTCGCACGTGTGCCCTCTGTGAGTCCGCCCGCTCCCCCCCCCCCCCCCCCCCCCCCCCGTGCAGGTGGCTGCCGCTTCCCGGCACCCGAACGCGGCGGCTCCCTCCCCCTTCCGTTTATCTTCCGATATCTGTGCCCGGTTTCACGGCTCCCCGCTTCGTACCTCAATACTCAGCGCTGGAGATGTTCATTTGTAGAGATCCAGATGTATCTTCCTGCGTCTCAGGCTGATTCCGTGGTTGTTTAGGCTGGTCTGGTACCTATCCAGCTCGACTCAGGGGACCTGTGAAAAAGGGGTCCCCTACTCCTCCGCCATCTTAACTCCTCTCTTGTACCTGAAATAGTATTTAAAAACACTCAGCTCAGCCTCTTCTACAAAGTGAGCCAATGCTTATAAACATGGCTAAAATATTCCCTTACCGACGATGACTTCCCAGCCATCGTAGTGTTTAACTGGTATGACTGTGACTTACATTAGTCAACATTTGCAGAGAAAGAACTTAGTGCATCCAGGGGGCACTTCATGTTGAAATTAGTTTGTGACAACGAGCTACTGTGTTTTATACTGCAGTCCAAGGGAATGGTGCCAGACATCTCTAAGGTGTCTAGCAGTTCTACAATTCTGATTTTAAGTGGTCTGTGTGCTTCAGAGATTTGGGCAGGAGAAGGGCAGGAGTCCAGAGACTGTGAACACTTCTGTTACCTGTGCTGACCACGGAGCAGGTAGCCTTCTGTGGGCATCATTTTGATTTCTTGGTACTCTTGTGAAAGGTGCTTTTGTCTCAAATTCCTCCATTTAGGAGCAATTATAATGATAAAAGTAATGTTTATCTTATATCATCTGTGGGCCCTGATCCTGGGCTCCCAGGGAAGCTATCCTTTAACATTTTACCCGGCTCAAAATGACTGGGCAAAACCTCAAAGCATGGGTCCTATTTCTGCCCCAAGCACATGTTGTACATCTGTTTCGAGAAGAAAACAATAACCAAAAATGCCAACATGAAGATAAGAAAAAATAAAGAACCTCTTTGGCTCCCATAAGATTAAAGTCATACTGACATGTACATACTGAAAATGCATGAAATCATTGCATGTCCTAAAGCCCAAGCCTTGGAGGGTCTGAGAGCCACTGACCTTGCCCAGAACCAGGCACACCCCAGCAGGGAGGGCTGGTGCAGAAAGGGAAGGGGCAGGACGCTGAGGGTGGTCTGCAGCTAGAGGGGTCCCTGGAAGGGGCCAGGTGTGTGTGGGGAGCCCGGCCCACGACCCCACCCATGCCTGTGCTGGGTGTTGAGTAGAGGAGGCGCCTCTTGGACCCCCTGCACTTTCAGGGTTCCAGGGGCTTGAGGGCGGGTTGCCCGGCATCCAAGGGGCTAGGGCACCACCCTCCCCGACCAATCACCGCTTGGGGGTGGAGCTACGTCTCTGTGGGCGGTCCCAGAGTTGCAGCGGGTTGCAGACCTGGGGCAGAAGAAGGGGCACTGGGAGAGAGAGAGTTGCCCTGCGGAGGTCCGGGCTGGTGAGTGAGCAGCATGCCCGGGGTGGGGGTCGGGGGGTAGGGTGCGCCCCAGGTGGGAGGCAGGGTTCTGGAAGGGCACGTGGAGAGGGTTCATTGTGGGGACTCAGGTGAGTTTTCTTTTTCCCTTTAAAGTCTCTTCCGCCCCATGTCCTCAACTGGCCTTATTCCCCATACCCGTGAACTCCAGGGCGCCCACTCACCTGAGCTTTTGTGGGATGGGTTGCAGAATTTCAGGGTTCCCCCTGTTCCCCGGGAAGAGTGCGGGTAAGGACCTCACAGAATCCCCACCTTCAGTGGGGTGTCCCCCGGTTCTCTGACACAGTGCAGGTGATGCATCTTGAGCAGTACCCCGAGTTCAGCAGGGTGTGCCCTGGTCCCCCAGGCACAGGTGTGGCAGTAGCAAGCCCCAGAGCCATCCCCCAACTTCAGCATTATGCCCCGTGTGCCCCCGAGTTAGTGGTAATTGGCTGTTAGAATCATGCAGGAAAATCCTCCAGGTGGGGGCCTGGAGGCGGGCGTAAACCAGACCCCACTCTAGTTGCATTGGGAATAGACGAATTGAGGGTTTCTTTAGAAGAGTAAGTCTGCTTTCCAGAAAAGGCAAGGTCATTGGTCTATTGAGAATGAAGATAATTACTGCTAAACAACAACTATGTGTTGCCCCTTCGTCCAGAAACCGAAGCAGGTGTGCAGGCTTTAGGTCAGAGGTGCCTTCTTCTCCCCAGCTGACAGCACTTCTCTGCTCTGGCTCCATGAGACCCGAGGTTTTGAACGTCAGCATCTGAGTCAGGGAGGCAGCTTGTCAGAGGACGCCAGTGTTCAGAGAAAACACAGCTATTTTGGCATAATGTCCTATCTATGTCAGGACTGGAGGTAAAACCTCTCATTATCCCAAAACCTCCTGGGCTTTTCTCTTTTCTCTTTAGTTGAGCCACAAAGTAAAATTGAAGTAGCTGTCAGCATTCTGGGTTTGGTGCAAGAATTACTTAGTTTCCCTGCAGGTAGAACTTTGCAGGGGATCACAATTTCTCTGTCCATTTATTGCTTACAAATGTATTTTGACTATCTGTTTCCTAGGAACCCTCTTTTATTAGAAAGGGAAGGTGAGATTCACTCTGTGCCTGTTTGTAACATCTAATTTGTTCCTTCGTCTAACAATGTTTATTCAATTGGGCCTAAGATATGGTTGAGTGGCCAGCATCTGGAGTTAGATGGCTTTTTTTCATCTGATACAGACTTGGATGATGTCATTTGACAAAGGTGATGTTTCATCATTGATTAGTTTATTCATCAGAAGAGTTAAAATTAGGGTGGAGGGAAAATTCAAAATTATCCAAATGGGCCTGTTCCTGTTTAAAAGTTGAGCTTGACTTTCTAGTTTTACTATTATCTCGATATTTTGAGGTGCCATATTCTGTCTGTAGTTTCTTTGGTGGTGGAGTCAGAAGGAGAGTCTGGGAATTCTTTTGGATAGTGGCATGCTGGTGGCTTCAAGGGGCTTGGCGTCAGGAGCCTTGGGGTGAATTCTGCAACTGCTTGCCTGACCCTGGGTGCATCTCACAGAGGTTTTGTTTCCTCTTATGAAATTGCCAGCAGATAATGTTCTGCTTAAAGGGGAACCCTCCCACCATCCTGTTGGTGGGAATGCAGAGTGGTGCAGACAGTCTGGGAAACAGAGGAACTGGGGTTCCTCAAAAAGTTAAACATTGAACAACCACATGATCCAGCAATTGCTCTCCTAGGTGCTTACCCAAAAGATACAAAAATGCACATTCGAAGGGGGTACATGCACCATGATGTTTATAGCAACAATGTCCACAGTGGCCAAACTATGGAGAGAATCCCAAAGTCCATGCACTGATGAATGGATAAAGCAGATGTGGGATACGTGTATATATGTGTGTGTGTGTGTGTATATATATATATATATATATATATATATATATATATATATATATATATATATATATATATATATATAGGAATATGACCCAGCTTCAAAAAGAATGAAATCTTACCATTTGCAAGGATGTGGATGGATCTAGAGTGTATTAAGCTAAGCAAAATTAGTGAGGAAAGACAAATATCCTATGCTCTCACGCTTGTGGAATTTCAGAAAGAAAACAGATGAACAGAGTTGAGGGGTGATGAGAAAGGCAAACAAGGAAATAGACTCAACCTTGGAGAACAAACTGAGTGTTGCTGCAGGACAGGGGCGTGGGGGGAAGAGTTAAATGGGTGAGGGGTATTAAGGAGGGCGCTTGTGATGAGCACTGGGTACTGTATGCAGGTGAGGAATCACTAAATCCTACCCCTGAAGCGAATATTCCATGGCATGTGAACTAACTGGAATTTAAGTAAAAGAAGAAAGGAAAAAGTGTTCTGCTTCATGAAGAGTGAGGTAAAATTGTAGTGATTTGGGCTGTACTGTTCTATAGATGATAGTTGTAAAACACCCTGTTGTAAGATACACTAGTTTCTTATCGCATAAGGAGTCCTCAGAAAGCTGCAATGAAAGATTCAGATCTCAGAGCATGTTCATGTTCCACTGATATGTTACAGTTTGCACAGGTAGGACAGAAGGAGAGAAAGGCAACAGAAGGGGAAAGTAGGTGTGAACCTTTCATTAGTTAGCATTATAGCTTTCTCATGAAAGCCTTGCGCCAGTGTGATTTTGCAAGAAGAGGGGGAATCCGGGAGCTTTGCAGGAGACGGGGGAGTTCCAGGTCTGGGTAAAGCTGACAGGGGTCCCAGAGGAGAGCTGAATGCATTCTGCAGCAGGGTGTGGGCAGGGTGGGCTCCAGGGGTGGCTGTGGGTCTCCTGTGTGAGAGTTGTGACAGGTGAGGGCTGTGTGCAAGTTCCTGGCTGAGGACAAGTGAGGCACAGGTGGAGAGCTGGCAGAAAACCTTTTTCTGGGCCACCAGCCTCACCCAACACACACAGCCTCACCTTCTGTCCCTGTCACTCCAATTCAGACTTCTCAGAAGGCGAGTGAGAACACATCAAGAGCATTCTAAACAGAAAGGAAAGCATGTGCAAAGGCTCTGGGGCAGGAGAATTCCAGATATGTCCAGGAGCAGCAAGAAGGCCCTGTGGCCACAGGGGACAGCTTAGGACATGACCTCAGGGAGGTGACAGAGGGCGACAGAAAGCCATTCCAGGGCTATAACCCCATGAGACCCTGTTTCACTAGGCCATCGTGGCTACAGTGTTGAGAACAGATGACAGAGGGTTGAAGATGGCAAGGCAGGTCAATGACGAAGCTTTTCCAGGAACTCAGGCACTGTGGACCAGACAGGTGGCCTTGGATGGAGTGGTTAGACCTATTCTGGGTCCATTTTGAAGATGGAGCTCACAGGATTTGCTGATGAGTTAGATATTAGGAGCAGGAGAACGGAGGAATTGGGGTAACTCCCAGCTGTTGTGGGTTGTCCTGATCGAGGGGAAGGAGAGGGTTTCTGGGGTAAGGAGGTAGTCCGTGTTCCGCATGCTGAGGAAGGTGCCTTTCCCGGTGGATCTGCTGAGGTTTGTGTCTGGGAGAACCTTTCACATCTCCTCCCTCAGCAATGCTCAAGTACAAGTATCCCCCAGCTTTTAAACGTTCACAGTAAGACACCTGGCTTTCTTGAAAGAACTACGTTATTACCCAGCTTCAGTGAGAGGAAGAGACCTAAAGAGGATTTCCCTCTTATGAAAAAAGGTGAACAGTGAGAATCACGTTCAGCATCTGTTTTGGGGAGAAGCACAACAGAGGCGGCGTGCACCCCAACCAGCTCCTTCCGCTGGGAACCGCTCTCCGCATCCAGCCACCAGCACTTTGAATTGTGTCTGTGAGCCTCTGCTGTGCTTTATCTTCATTTATGCTGGGCCTCCGTTAGAAACTTGTGTCCTGAGGCCTAAGAAAAGCCAAAGAGAAGGAATCTTGGAGTCTGAGCACACTGTCCAATTTTTCCGTGTAAATGAATGGTCATTCCTTCTTTACACCATTTCTGCTGTGCAAGGTTTCTCAGAAGCCCTGTACTTTCAAAGAGCAGGGAAACCTATACCCCATGCTGCGGGGTTAGTTTTAGTCTCCATGCTGGACAGAACATTTCATGACTGTCGGATTTTCTCACTCAAACATTGAGACTTGGACCACCTTCACCCGTTTCTACCACCCCATCCCCGAATCTGGCACCTACCAATCTGCTCTCAGTATCTATGCGTTCAGTATTTGTTTATTCCACGTGGAATGTACATGAGAGCATCTGGTATTTGTCTTTCTGTGTCTGAGTTACTTGGCATAAGGCCCCCAAGGTCTGTGTTTCCATGTCTGGTTCTTGTGAATAATGCTGCAGTGAACGTGGGAGTGCATCTGTCTTTTTGAGGCAGTATTTTTGTGTTCTCCAAATCAATACTCAGTAGAGCCATTACTGGGTCATGTGGTAGTTGTATTTATTTTTTCAGGAACCTCCATACCGTTTGTCACAGTGGCTGCACCAATTTCCATTCCCACCAACAGCGCACAGTGTCTCCTCGTCTGCACACCCTTGACCCCACCTGGTGTCTGTCTCTGGGACAATTGCTGTTCCAACAGTTGTGAGGGGATAGCCGATTGTGGGTTTGACTGATGTTTCCCTGACGATGATTAGTGATGTCGAACAACTTTTTCTGTCTGTTGGCACCTGTGTGCCATCTTTGGACAGTATCTATTCACATATTCACCCCATTTTTTATACAGTTTTTTTTTTGTTTTGATTTGTATGAGTGTTGTGTGCATTTTGGATATTAGCCTCTTCTCACACATATGATTCGCAGATATTTTTTTCTTATTGGGTCAGTGGCCTTTTAAGTTTTTGATGGTTTCTTTTGCCGTGTGGAAGATTTCAGTTTGATGTTGTTCCACTTGTTTATTTTTGCTTTTGTTGCCTTTGCATTTGGTGTCCGATCTGAAGACTCTTTGCCAAAACCAATGTCGAGAGACTTAGTACCTGTGTCTTCTTGGAGGTTTATGGATTCGGGTCTTATGTTCAAATCATTCATCCATTAAAAATTTTGTGTGTGGTGTAAGAAAGTGACCCAGTTATATTCTTCTGCATTTAGTGTCCAGTTTGCCTGCTACCGCTCACTGAAGAGACAGTCCTTCCCTCATGGCATATCTTCTGCTGCTGTGTCGTAAGTTAGGATCATCTACGTGTGGGTAAGTTTCTGAGCTTTCTGTTCTGTTCCACTGACCTGGTGTCTGTGTTTCTGCCAGTACCACCCTGTTTTGATGACAACAGCTTTGTAATCTAGCTTGAAATCCAGGAGTGTGTTGACTGCACCTTTCTTTCTCCAGGTTGCTTTGGGTATTTGGGGTCTTTTGTGATTCCATACAAGTTTGAGGACTGTTTTCTATTTCCTCGAATAATGCCACTGGAATTCAGATGGGGATTTCATCACATCTGTCGATTGCTTTGGGTACGATGGACATGTTCACATAATTAACTCTTCCAGTTAAGGAGCATGGCGTATGCTTCCATTTGTTTGTGTTGCCTTCCAAATCTTTGGCCCATACATTCTGCCCCCCTCGACACACATGTTTTTCATTTCTTTTCTGCCATGTGTTGAGTGTACTATGTCTTTCTCATTGTTGGTTACTTTTATTCCTAGGTGTTTTTTTTGATGCAATTGTAAATGGCATTGCTTTTTAAATTTCTCTTTGCGAAAGTGTGTCATCATTATACAGAAATGCAAGAAGTTGGGTCATCTGGGTGGCTCCATAGGTGAAGCGTCTGCCTTCTGCTCAGGTCATGATCCCAGAGTTCTGGGATCGAGCCCCGTGTTGGGCTCCCCGCTTAGCGAGGGTCTGCTTCTCCGTCTTTCTGACACTCCCCCGGCTCGTGCTTTTTCTCTTCCTGTCAAATAAATAAATAAAATCTGAAAAAAAATAAAGACAACAGGTCTCTGTATATTGACTTTATGTCCTGCAGCTTTCTTGAATTTGTTTATTCTAACAGGTTTTTTTTTTTTTTTTTGGTGGAATCTTTTGGGATTTCATGTCATTTGCAAATAGTGACAGTTTTCCTGTATGGATTTCATATCTTTCTCTTTTTTTAAAATTATGTTAGTCACCCTACAGTACTTCATTTGTTTTTGATGTAGTGTTCCAGGATTCATTGTTTGCATATAACACCTAGTGCTCATTATGACACGTGCCCTCCTTAATACCCATCACCAGGATAACCCATTCCCCTACCCCTCCCTTTCTGCAACCTTCAGTTTGTTTCCCAGTGTCAATAGTCTCTCATGGTTCATCTCCCCCTCTCATTCCCCACCTTCACTTTTCCCTTCCTTCTCCTAGTGTCCTCCATGCTATTCCTTCCATTCCACATAGGAGTGAAACCATATGATAATTGTCTTTCTCTGCTTGACTTAATTTCACTTAGCATAATCCCCTCCTGGTCCATCCACGTTGGTGCAAATGGTGGGTATTCATCCTTTCTGATGACTGAGTAATATTCCATTGTATAGATGAACCACATCTTCTCTGTCCATTCATCTGCTGAAGGACATCTTGGCTCCTTCCACAGTTTGGCTATTAGGGACATTGCTGCTATGAACATTGGGATACAGGTGCCCCTTCTTTTCATTACTCTGTGTCTATGGGGTAAATACCCAGTAGTGCAATTGGTGGGTCGTAGGATAGCTCTGTGTTCAACGTCTTGAGGAATCTCCACATTGTTTTCAAAAGTGGCTGTACCAGCTTGAATTCTCACGAGTAGTGTTAGAGGGCTCCCCTTTCTCCACATCCTCTCTGACTTTTTTTTATTTCCTGTCTTGTTAATTTCTTCTCAAGATTTTATTTATTTATTCCACAGAGATAGAGACAGCCAGCGAGAGAGGGAACACAAGCAGGGGGAGTGGGAGAGGAAGAAGCAGGCTCATAGCGGAGGAGCCTGATGTGGGGCTCCATCCCATAATGCCGGGATCACGCCCTGAGCCGAAGGCAGACGCTTAACCGCTGTGCCACCCAGGTGCCCCCTGCCTTGTTAATTTTAACCATTCTAACTGGTGTAAGGTGGTATCTCATTGTAGTTTTGATTTGTATTTGCCTGATGGCAAGTGATGTGGAGCATTTTTTCGTGTGTCTGTTGGCCATTTGTATGTCTTCTCTGGACAAGTATCTCTTTGTGTCTTCTGCCCATTTTTTGGGTGTCGAGTTTGAGGAGTTCTTTATAGATCTTGGATACCAGCCCTTTATCTGTAATATCATTTGCAGATATCTTCTTCGATTCCATAGGTTGCCTTTTTGTTTTGTTGATCGTTTGCTTTGCCGTGCAGAAACTTTTTATCTTGATGAAGTGCCAATAGTTCATTTTTGCTTTTATTTCCTTTGCCTTTAGAGACGTGGCTTGCAAGAAGTTGTTGTGTCCAAGGTGGAAGAGTTCTTTTGATTTTGATATGAGACAGGAATCCATTATCTTTCTTTCCTGATTGCATTCGAGTCCTCTGTCTTTCTTGGTGACTCTAGCTAAGTTTGTCAGTTTTGTTTATCTTTCCAAAAAAGGCAGCTCTCATTTTCATTGTGTGTGTGTGTTTGTTTTTTTTTTTTTTTGTCTTTTTAGTCTCTGTTGGATTTATTTATGCATTCCTTTTTGTTATTTCCTTATTTCTACTAATTTGGGGCTTTGTTTGCTGTTTTTTTTTTTTTTTCTACTTCTTTACCACAGAAATCAGGCTGTTTATTGGAGAGCATTCTCATGGATTGATGAAGACTTGAATTTCTATGAACGTCCCCCCCGTAGAGCTACTTTTGCTGCATCCCATAAGTTTTTGTAGGTTGTCTTTTTCATCAGTGTCAAGGTATTTCTAAAAATTTTTTTGATTTCTTCTTTGACTGTTGGTTGTTCAGTAGCATGTTGTTAAATCTCCACATATTTTTTTAAGATTATTTAAGTATCTGGCAGAGAGTGAGACAGCGAGAGAGGGAACGCAAGCAAGGGGGTGGGAGAGGGAGAAGCGGGCTTCCCACTGAGCAAGGAGCCTGATTCGGGGCTAGATCCCAGGCTCCTGGGATCACGACCTGAGCTGAAGGCAGATCCTTAATGACTGAGCCACCCAGGCCCCCCAATCTCCACCTGTTTTTGACTGTCCCATTTTTTTCTTGAGACTGATTTCTAGTTTCATATCATTGTGGTTGGACAAGATTTGTAGCAGAAGGTGAAGAGAGCATTCAGATGAAAGGTTTGTTTCCTGGAGGGTTTTCTGAGGGCAGACCATGAGTTCCGTGGGGACGGAGGAAGGTTTTGTGAGACGGGGGGTGGGGTTAACCCTTGTTAGAATTACTGACTACTACCATGCAGGCTGTGTGCTACCGTTCACACCGTAGTCCTGATGGGCTTGTACTTCATTAGAAATATTTTCTAGGAGGTGTAGGCATAGGCTTCTCTAAAAGAAAGGTGCCATGTGGGTTCATGGCATGACCCCAGGTCAGCAACCAGGATGTATGGTATTGTGGGGGATCAGAACCAGGCTTTCTGTGGGAAGTGACGGAAATAGGGTATGGTGAGCTCCATGACCTCATAGGTGAGGTCCCGAGTGACCCACTGGGTGTTGGGTTCCGTGGATCTGTTTCATCAGGTGCTGTGGAATTCAGGGACACCCTCCTGTCTGTGGATTTGTGTGGAGACAGGTAGACATCAGTGTCTGGCCAGGCACGACGGTCGCACTGGACCACCACCAGAGGTGCAGCACGCGGGGGAGCCACTGCTTGGTTTCCACGAAAGCTGACCAGGGTCTGTGACCGTGATTCCTAGCAGCTGCAAGGGGAGAGGAGGCCGGGGGTGGTGCACACTTCCTAGACTTGTGGTCAGGACTAGTCTGGAGCCCACTGAAGTCAGCCACACCTGGCACAGAAGGCCCCCAGTCAGTGTAGCTGTGGGCACTGCCCCCATGGCACTTTCGGGCCGGCTCCATGCTGCCACCTCCTGCTTTTCATCATCATCTTCAAGGTCGTGTGCCTCTGCTCTTGCCCCATGGCCTCCGGGGTATTGTCCGTCCTCCATCTGGCCCTCGTCCCTGGTGCCCTGTGCAGTCCGATGCCAGGGTAGCCTTCTCGAGGCAAACATCTGGCCCTGATGGAACACTTCCATGGATCTCGTGTGATGCGAGGATGATGTCCTGCCCTGGAAGGGGGCTGCAGGTCCCCAATCAGGAGAGCCATGTCTCCCTTTTCAGCATGGCCTGCCCTCCCCTCAGTCTTCTTCAGGGAAGCTCTCCCCACTTCCTGAGATGACAGCTCTGAACTTAAAAGTGGATGTTATTTTACATATCTCTATGCCTTAGTTCATCCATGGCATGTCTTTCAACGCCGTTAGTGGGTTTTTTTTTTTTTTTTAGCAGTTCTGAAGGGCTGTCTGCTCAAGGAGGGGATGACCTGGGTGGGGCAGCTTTCCCTCTCATCTCCCTCAGCCTGTCTCTGAGCCCTGGGGCCAGCTGTCCCACTGAGGATTGAGGGACCCGAGCCAGCCCATCCTGAGCCCAGGCTGTGTGTCAGCTGTGTAGCCTGATGCGTGTCGGAGCGGTGGGCAGCTGGCATAGGCCAGGGGCAGGCAGTGTCTCCCCATTCCTTCCCTCCCTTCCTCCCAGAGGTAGCTCAGAGCAGCCTTCAACCCCTGCATCTCCAGATCCCTTGACCTATGCCTCCTGTGTTCAGCTGGTGACCTTGGAGTTTCGCATGGATTCTACCTCCCATACCCTCTCCTGTAGCAGTTCCTGGATCAGGGGAGGGGTCGGACCCTTGTCTGATTTTGGTCTTCTTCCTGTCCCGCACCAAGCCCACTCACCTTTGCATCTTCCATGTATGTGCTTGGAAGCAAGTCCATCCACAGGGAACCTATTAGCCAAATGGATCCAGGTAATGAACATTGAAGTAGAGATCCAGGATCCATAATAAACCTGCTCTGAAACCTGTCCCAAAGTCTGTGACTCTCTCACACTGAAACAGAAACAATAATAGCTTTCTGGACTGTGAAGTGACATGTGTCTCTACTTCCAATCTTGAAGGCATAGGTGCTGAGCCTGGACAGAAAAGGACCATGGCTCCCGTGGGCTGGGATCCACAGTAAGAACTCAGTGAAATCTGAATTCGAGGCATAGAATGAATAATTATTGTAGAGAGAATCCTCCCAAGTAGGGCTTATGCACATTGCAGAGGAAAAGCTTTTTCAAAGAGGTTTCTGAAAGAAAAATCTTTTTAAAAAATTTATTGTAATTCCAGTAGAGCTAACATACAGTGTTACATTCGTTTCAGGTGTACAAGAGAGTGATTCAGTAATTCTATATATTACTCAGTGGTCATCCAGAAAAGTGTCCTCTTAATCCGCTTCATCTATTCCACTCATCCCTCTATCCACCTCCTCCTCTCTGGTAACCATCCCTTTGTTCTCTATTGTTAAGAGTTTGTATTTTGCCAGGCCCATACTCAGGCAACCCTGTTTGGGTAGAGTTTCCGTGTCCCCTGCGAGGGGGGATGGGGGTGGGCACGCTGTGAGCCGGTATTTCCAGGCTTTTGTTCCCTGGCGGCTTTCTCTGGCGGTCTGCTGTGCCTCTTCTGAGAGTCAGAGCAGCAGAGGCTGAATTGTCACAGAACAGAGGGATTGCGGCCCATTCTCCACCGATGTTCTGGCCACTTTAAGTCCGTTACTGTTGGTGCTGCTCAACCCTGTAGCGTCCCAGGATGTGCGCCCCACACCCGGCGTCCCTGCCCTCACTTCCAGGGCAGGCGCGTCTCTGTCCTTTGTGTTTCTAATGCTGCCAGCCGCCAGTCGCCAGCCGCCCCCCCCCCCCCCCCCCCCCGCGCGCTCCCGGATCTCCAGGTCTCAGTCTGGATCCCGTGAGCACACCAGGATTCCGGAGTTCCGTGAGAAGCCTGGTGGCGCGCGCACCCGGTTCAGGGTCTCAGTCTGCTGTTTCGCGGGTGCCGACCGTGAGTCCGCCCGCTCCCCCGTGCAGGTGGCCTGCCAGCTGCCAGCTGCCCCGCATGCGCTCCGGGAGCTCCCGGTCTCAGTCTGGATCCCGTGAGCACACGGGATTCCCGGGTTCCGCGAGATGCCTGGTGGCGAGCGCTCCCGGCTCACCGGTCTCAGTCCGCTCTCTCGCACGTGTGCCCTCTGTGAGTCCGCCCGCTCCCCCCCCCCCCCCCCCCCCCCCGTGCAGGTGGCTGCCGCTTCCCGGCACCCGAACGCGGCGGCTCCCTCCCCCTTCCGTTTATCTTCCGATATCTGTGCCCGGTTTCACGGCTCCCCGCTTCGTACCTCAATACTCAGCGCTGGAGATGTTCATTTGTAGAGATCCAGATGTATCTTCCTGCGTCTCAGGCTGATTCCGTGGTTGTTTAGGCTGGTCTGGTACCTATCCAGCTCGACTCAGGGGACCTGTGAAAAAGGGGTCCCCTACTCCTCCGCCATCTTAACTCCTCTCTTGTACCTGAAATAGTATTTAAAAACACTCAGCTCAGCCTCTTCTACAAAGTGAGCCAATGCTTATAAACATGGCTAAAATATTCCCTTACCGACGATGACTTCCCAGCCATCGTAGTGTTTAACTGGTATGACTGTGACTTACATTAGTCAACATTTGCAGAGAAAGAACTTAGTGCATCCAGGGGGCACTTCATGTTGAAATTAGTTTGTGACAACGAGCTACTGTGTTTTATACTGCAGTCCAAGGGAATGGTGCCAGACATCTCTAAGGTGTCTAGCAGTTCTACAATTCTGATTTTAAGTGGTCTGTGTGCTTCAGAGATTTGGGCAGGAGAAGGGCAGGAGTCCAGAGACTGTGAACACTTCTGTTACCTGTGCTGACCACGGAGCAGGTAGCCTTCTGTGGGCATCATTTTGATTTCTTGGTACTCTTGTGAAAGGTGCTTTTGTCTCAAATTCCTCCATTTAGGAGCAATTATAATGATAAAAGTAATGTTTATCTTATATCATCTGTGGGCCCTGATCCTGGGCTCCCAGGGAAGCTATCCTTTAACATTTTACCCGGCTCAAAATGACTGGGCAAAACCTCAAAGCATGGGTCCTATTTCTGCCCCAAGCACATGTTGTACATCTGTTTCGAGAAGAAAACAATAACCAAAAATGCCAACATGAAGATAAGAAAAAATAAAGAACCTCTTTGGCTCCCATAAGATTAAAGTCATACTGACATGTACATACTGAAAATGCATGAAATCATTGCATGTCCTAAAGCCCAAGCCTTGGAGGGTCTGAGAGCCACTGACCTTGCCCAGAACCAGGCACACCCCAGCAGGGAGGGCTGGTGCAGAAAGGGAAGGGGCAGGACGCTGAGGGTGGTCTGCAGCTAGAGGGGTCCCTGGAAGGGGCCAGGTGTGTGTGGGGAGCCCGGCCCACGACCCCACCCATGCCTGTGCTGGGTGTTGAGTAGAGGAGGCGCCTCTTGGACCCCCTGCACTTTCAGGGTTCCAGGGGCTTGAGGGCGGGTTGCCCGGCATCCAAGGGGCTAGGGCACCACCCTCCCCGACCAATCACCGCTTGGGGGTGGAGCTACGTCTCTGTGGGCGGTCCCAGAGTTGCAGCGGGTTGCAGACCTGGGGCAGAAGAAGGGGCACTGGGAGAGAGAGAGTTGCCCTGCGGAGGTCCGGGCTGGTGAGTGAGCAGCATGCCCGGGGTGGGGGTCGGGGGGTAGGGTGCGCCCCAGGTGGGAGGCAGGGTTCTGGAAGGGCACGTGGAGAGGGTTCATTGTGGGGACTCAGGTGAGTTTTCTTTTTCCCTTTAAAGTCTCTTCCGCCCCATGTCCTCAACTGGCCTTATTCCCCATACCCGTGAACTCCAGGGCGCCCACTCACCTGAGCTTTTGTGGGATGGGTTGCAGAATTTCAGGGTTCCCCCTGTTCCCCGGGAAGAGTGCGGGTAAGGACCTCACAGAATCCCCACCTTCAGTGGGGTGTCCCCCGGTTCTCTGACACAGTGCAGGTGATGCATCTTGAGCAGTACCCCGAGTTCAGCAGGGTGTGCCCTGGTCCCCCAGGCACAGGTGTGGCAGTAGCAAGCCCCAGAGCCATCCCCCAACTTCAGCATTATGCCCCGTGTGCCCCCGAGTTAGTGGTAATTGGCTGTTAGAATCATGCAGGAAAATCCTCCAGGTGGGGGCCTGGAGGCGGGCGTAAACCAGACCCCACTCTAGTTGCATTGGGAATAGACGAATTGAGGGTTTCTTTAGAAGAGTAAGTCTGCTTTCCAGAAAAGGCAAGGTCATTGGTCTATTGAGAATGAAGATAATTACTGCTAAACAACAACTATGTGTTGCCCCTTCGTCCAGAAACCGAAGCAGGTGTGCAGGCTTTAGGTCAGAGGTGCCTTCTTCTCCCCAGCTGACAGCACTTCTCTGCTCTGGCTCCATGAGACCCGAGGTTTTGAACGTCAGCATCTGAGTCAGGGAGGCAGCTTGTCAGAGGACGCCAGTGTTCAGAGAAAACACAGCTATTTTGGCATAATGTCCTATCTATGTCAGGACTGGAGGTAAAACCTCTCATTATCCCAAAACCTCCTGGGCTTTTCTCTTTTCTCTTTAGTTGAGCCACAAAGTAAAATTGAAGTAGCTGTCAGCATTCTGGGTTTGGTGCAAGAATTACTTAGTTTCCCTGCAGGTAGAACTTTGCAGGGGATCACAATTTCTCTGTCCATTTATTGCTTACAAATGTATTTTGACTATCTGTTTCCTAGGAACCCTCTTTTATTAGAAAGGGAAGGTGAGATTCACTCTGTGCCTGTTTGTAACATCTAATTTGTTCCTTCGTCTAACAATGTTTATTCAATTGGGCCTAAGATATGGTTGAGTGGCCAGCATCTGGAGTTAGATGGCTTTTTTTCATCTGATACAGACTTGGATGATGTCATTTGACAAAGGTGATGTTTCATCATTGATTAGTTTATTCATCAGAAGAGTTAAAATTAGGGTGGAGGGAAAATTCAAAATTATCCAAATGGGCCTGTTCCTGTTTAAAAGTTGAGCTTGACTTTCTAGTTTTACTATTATCTCGATATTTTGAGGTGCCATATTCTGTCTGTAGTTTCTTTGGTGGTGGAGTCAGAAGGAGAGTCTGGGAATTCTTTTGGATAGTGGCATGCTGGTGGCTTCAAGGGGCTTGGCGTCAGGAGCCTTGGGGTGAATTCTGCAACTGCTTGCCTGACCCTGGGTGCATCTCACAGAGGTTTTGTTTCCTCTTATGAAATTGCCAGCAGATAATGTTCTGCTTAAAGGGGAACCCTCCCACCATCCTGTTGGTGGGAATGCAGAGTGGTGCAGACAGTCTGGGAAACAGAGGAACTGGGGTTCCTCAAAAAGTTAAACATTGAACAACCACATGATCCAGCAATTGCTCTCCTAGGTGCTTACCCAAAAGATACAAAAATGCACATTCGAAGGGGGTACATGCACCATGATGTTTATAGCAACAATGTCCACAGTGGCCAAACTATGGAGAGAATCCCAAAGTCCATGCACTGATGAATGGATAAAGCAGATGTGGGATACGTGTATATATGTGTGTGTGTGTGTGTATATATATATATATATATATATATATATATATATATATATATATATATATATATATATATATATATATATAGGAATATGACCCAGCTTCAAAAAGAATGAAATCTTACCATTTGCAAGGATGTGGATGGATCTAGAGTGTATTAAGCTAAGCAAAATTAGGAAAGACAAATATCCTATGCTCTCACGCTTGTGGAATTTCAGAAAGAAAACAGATGAACAGAGTTGAGGGGTGATGAGAAAGGCAAACAAGGAAATAGACTCAACCTTGGAGAACAAACTGAGTGTTGCTGCAGGACAGGGGCGTGGGGGGAAGAGTTAAATGGGTGAGGGGTATTAAGGAGGGCGCTTGTGATGAGCACTGGGTACTGTATGCAGGTGAGGAATCACTAAATCCTACCCCTGAAGCGAATATTCCATGGCATGTGAACTAACTGGAATTTAAGTAAAAGAAGAAAGGAAAAAGTGTTCTGCTTCATGAAGAGTGAGGTAAAATTGTAGTGATTTGGGCTGTACTGTTCTATAGATGATAGTTGTAAAACACCCTGTTGTAAGATACACTAGTTTCTTATCGCATAAGGAGTCCTCAGAAAGCTGCAATGAAAGATTCAGATCTCAGAGCATGTTCATGTTCCACTGATATGTTACAGTTTGCACAGGTAGGACAGAAGGAGAGAAAGGCAACAGAAGGGGAAAGTAGGTGTGAACCTTTCATTAGTTAGCATTATAGCTTTCTCATGAAAGCCTTGCGCCAGTGTGATTTTGCAAGAAGAGGGGGAATCCGGGAGCTTTGCAGGAGACGGGGGAGTTCCAGGTCTGGGTAAAGCTGACAGGGGTCCCAGAGGAGAGCTGAATGCATTCTGCAGCAGGGTGTGGGCAGGGTGGGCTCCAGGGGTGGCTGTGGGTCTCCTGTGTGAGAGTTGTGACAGGTGAGGGCTGTGTGCAAGTTCCTGGCTGAGGACAAGTGAGGCACAGGTGGAGAGCTGGCAGAAAACCTTTTTCTGGGCCACCAGCCTCACCCAACACACACAGCCTCACCTTCTGTCCCTGTCACTCCAATTCAGACTTCTCAGAAGGCGAGTGAGAACACATCAAGAGCATTCTAAACAGAAAGGAAAGCATGTGCAAAGGCTCTGGGGCAGGAGAATTCCAGATATGTCCAGGAGCAGCAAGAAGGCCCTGTGGCCACAGGGGACAGCTTAGGACATGACCTCAGGGAGGTGACAGAGGGCGACAGAAAGCCATTCCAGGGCTATAACCCCATGAGACCCTGTTTCACTAGGCCATCGTGGCTACAGTGTTGAGAACAGATGACAGAGGGTTGAAGATGGCAAGGCAGGTCAATGACGAAGCTTTTCCAGGAACTCAGGCACTGTGGACCAGACAGGTGGCCTTGGATGGAGTGGTTAGACCTATTCTGGGTCCATTTTGAAGATGGAGCTCACAGGATTTGCTGATGAGTTAGATATTAGGAGCAGGAGAACGGAGGAATTGGGGTAACTCCCAGCTGTTGTGGGTTGTCCTGATCGAGGGGAAGGAGAGGGTTTCTGGGGTAAGGAGGTAGTCCGTGTTCCGCATGCTGAGGAAGGTGCCTTTCCCGGTGGATCTGCTGAGGTTTGTGTCTGGGAGAACCTTTCACATCTCCTCCCTCAGCAATGCTCAAGTACAAGTATCCCCCAGCTTTTAAACGTTCACAGTAAGACACCTGGCTTTCTTGAAAGAACTACGTTATTACCCAGCTTCAGTGAGAGGAAGAGACCTAAAGAGGATTTCCCTCTTATGAAAAAAGGTGAACAGTGAGAATCACGTTCAGCATCTGTTTTGGGGAGAAGCACAACAGAGGCGGCGTGCACCCCAACCAGCTCCTTCCGCTGGGAACCGCTCTCCGCATCCAGCCACCAGCACTTTGAATTGTGTCTGTGAGCCTCTGCTGTGCTTTATCTTCATTTATGCTGGGCCTCCGTTAGAAACTTGTGTCCTGAGGCCTAAGAAAAGCCAAAGAGAAGGAATCTTGGAGTCTGAGCACACTGTCCAATTTTTCCGTGTAAATGAATGGTCATTCCTTCTTTACACCATTTCTGCTGTGCAAGGTTTCTCAGAAGCCCTGTACTTTCAAAGAGCAGGGAAACCTATACCCCATGCTGCGGGGTTAGTTTTAGTCTCCATGCTGGACAGAACATTTCATGACTGTCGGATTTTCTCACTCAAACATTGAGACTTGGACCACCTTCACCCGTTTCTACCACCCCATCCCCGAATCTGGCACCTACCAATCTGCTCTCAGTATCTATGCGTTCAGTATTTGTTTATTCCACGTGGAATGTACATGAGAGCATCTGGTATTTGTCTTTCTGTGTCTGAGTTACTTGGCATAAGGCCCCCAAGGTCTGTGTTTCCATGTCTGGTTCTTGTGAATAATGCTGCAGTGAACGTGGGAGTGCATCTGTCTTTTTGAGGCAGTATTTTTGTGTTCTCCAAATCAATACTCAGTAGAGCCATTACTGGGTCATGTGGTAGTTGTATTTATTTTTTCAGGAACCTCCATACCGTTTGTCACAGTGGCTGCACCAATTTCCATTCCCACCAACAGCGCACAGTGTCTCCTCGTCTGCACACCCTTGACCCCACCTGGTGTCTGTCTCTGGGACAATTGCTGTTCCAACAGTTGTGAGGGGATAGCCGATTGTGGGTTTGACTGATGTTTCCCTGACGATGATTAGTGATGTCGAACAACTTTTTCTGTCTGTTGGCACCTGTGTGCCATCTTTGGACAGTATCTATTCACATATTCACCCCATTTTTTATACAGTTTTTTTTTTGTTTTGATTTGTATGAGTGTTGTGTGCATTTTGGATATTAGCCTCTTCTCACACATATGATTCGCAGATATTTTTTTCTTATTGGGTCAGTGGCCTTTTAAGTTTTTGATGGTTTCTTTTGCCGTGTGGAAGATTTCAGTTTGATGTTGTTCCACTTGTTTATTTTTGCTTTTGTTGCCTTTGCATTTGGTGTCCGATCTGAAGACTCTTTGCCAAAACCAATGTCGAGAGACTTAGTACCTGTGTCTTCTTGGAGGTTTATGGATTCGGGTCTTATGTTCAAATCATTCATCCATTAAAAATTTTGTGTGTGGTGTAAGAAAGTGACCCAGTTATATTCTTCTGCATTTAGTGTCCAGTTTGCCTGCTACCGCTCACTGAAGAGACAGTCCTTCCCTCATGGCATATCTTCTGCTGCTGTGTCGTAAGTTAGGATCATCTACGTGTGGGTAAGTTTCTGAGCTTTCTGTTCTGTTCCACTGACCTGGTGTCTGTGTTTCTGCCAGTACCACCCTGTTTTGATGACAACAGCTTTGTAATCTAGCTTGAAATCCAGGAGTGTGTTGACTGCACCTTTCTTTCTCCAGGTTGCTTTGGGTATTTGGGGTCTTTTGTGATTCCATACAAGTTTGAGGACTGTTTTCTATTTCCTCGAATAATGCCACTGGAATTCAGATGGGGATTTCATCACATCTGTCGATTGCTTTGGGTACGATGGACATGTTCACATAATTAACTCTTCCAGTTAAGGAGCATGGCGTATGCTTCCATTTGTTTGTGTTGCCTTCCAAATCTTTGGCCCATACATTCTGCCCCCCTCGACACACATGTTTTTCATTTCTTTTCTGCCATGTGTTGAGTGTACTATGTCTTTCTCATTGTTGGTTACTTTTATTCCTAGGTGTTTTTTTTGATGCAATTGTAAATGGCATTGCTTTTTAAATTTCTCTTTGCGAAAGTGTGTCATCATTATACAGAAATGCAAGAAGTTGGGTCATCTGGGTGGCTCCATAGGTGAAGCGTCTGCCTTCTGCTCAGGTCATGATCCCAGAGTTCTGGGATCGAGCCCCGTGTTGGGCTCCCCGCTTAGCGAGGGTCTGCTTCTCCGTCTTTCTGACACTCCCCCGGCTCGTGCTTTTTCTCTTCCTGTCAAATAAATAAATAAAATCTGAAAAAAAATAAAGACAACAGGTCTCTGTATATTGACTTTATGTCCTGCAGCTTTCTTGAATTTGTTTATTCTAACAGGTTTTTTTTTTTTTTTTGGTGGAATCTTTTGGGATTTCATGTCATTTGCAAATAGTGACAGTTTTCCTGTATGGATTTCATATCTTTCTCTTTTTTTAAAATTATGTTAGTCACCCTACAGTACTTCATTTGTTTTTGATGTAGTGTTCCAGGATTCATTGTTTGCATATAACACCTAGTGCTCATTATGACACGTGCCCTCCTTAATACCCATCACCAGGATAACCCATTCCCCTACCCCTCCCTTTCTGCAACCTTCAGTTTGTTTCCCAGTGTCAATAGTCTCTCATGGTTCATCTCCCCCTCTCATTCCCCACCTTCACTTTTCCCTTCCTTCTCCTAGTGTCCTCCATGCTATTCCTTCCATTCCACATAGGAGTGAAACCATATGATAATTGTCTTTCTCTGCTTGACTTAATTTCACTTAGCATAATCCCCTCCTGGTCCATCCACGTTGGTGCAAATGGTGGGTATTCATCCTTTCTGATGACTGAGTAATATTCCATTGTATAGATGAACCACATCTTCTCTGTCCATTCATCTGCTGAAGGACATCTTGGCTCCTTCCACAGTTTGGCTATTAGGGACATTGCTGCTATGAACATTGGGATACAGGTGCCCCTTCTTTTCATTACTCTGTGTCTATGGGGTAAATACCCAGTAGTGCAATTGGTGGGTCGTAGGATAGCTCTGTGTTCAACGTCTTGAGGAATCTCCACATTGTTTTCAAAAGTGGCTGTACCAGCTTGAATTCTCACGAGTAGTGTTAGAGGGCTCCCCTTTCTCCACATCCTCTCTGACTTTTTTTTATTTCCTGTCTTGTTAATTTCTTCTCAAGATTTTATTTATTTATTCCACAGAGATAGAGACAGCCAGCGAGAGAGGGAACACAAGCAGGGGGAGTGGGAGAGGAAGAAGCAGGCTCATAGCGGAGGAGCCTGATGTGGGGCTCCATCCCATAATGCCGGGATCACGCCCTGAGCCGAAGGCAGACGCTTAACCGCTGTGCCACCCAGGTGCCCCCTGCCTTGTTAATTTTAACCATTCTAACTGGTGTAAGGTGGTATCTCATTGTAGTTTTGATTTGTATTTGCCTGATGGCAAGTGATGTGGAGCATTTTTTCGTGTGTCTGTTGGCCATTTGTATGTCTTCTCTGGACAAGTATCTCTTTGTGTCTTCTGCCCATTTTTTGGGTGTCGAGTTTGAGGAGTTCTTTATAGATCTTGGATACCAGCCCTTTATCTGTAATATCATTTGCAGATATCTTCTTCGATTCCATAGGTTGCCTTTTTGTTTTGTTGATCGTTTGCTTTGCCGTGCAGAAACTTTTTATCTTGATGAAGTGCCAATAGTTCATTTTTGCTTTTATTTCCTTTGCCTTTAGAGACGTGGCTTGCAAGAAGTTGTTGTGTCCAAGGTGGAAGAGTTCTTTTGATTTTGATATGAGACAGGAATCCATTATCTTTCTTTCCTGATTGCATTCGAGTCCTCTGTCTTTCTTGGTGACTCTAGCTAAGTTTGTCAGTTTTGTTTATCTTTCCAAAAAAGGCAGCTCTCATTTTCATTGTGTGTGTGTGTTTGTTTTTTTTTTTTTTTGTCTTTTTAGTCTCTGTTGGATTTATTTATGCATTCCTTTTTGTTATTTCCTTATTTCTACTAATTTGGGGCTTTGTTTGCTGTTTTTTTTTTTTTTCTACTTCTTTACCACAGAAATCAGGCTGTTTATTGGAGAGCATTCTCATGGATTGATGAAGACTTGAATTTCTATGAACGTCCCCCCCGTAGAGCTACTTTTGCTGCATCCCATAAGTTTTTGTAGGTTGTCTTTTTCATCAGTGTCAAGGTATTTCTAAAAATTTTTTTGATTTCTTCTTTGACTGTTGGTTGTTCAGTAGCATGTTGTTAAATCTCCACATATTTTTTTAAGATTATTTAAGTATCTGGCAGAGAGTGAGACAGCGAGAGAGGGAACGCAAGCAAGGGGGTGGGAGAGGGAGAAGCGGGCTTCCCACTGAGCAAGGAGCCTGATTCGGGGCTAGATCCCAGGCTCCTGGGATCACGACCTGAGCTGAAGGCAGATCCTTAATGACTGAGCCACCCAGGCCCCCCAATCTCCACCTGTTTTTGACTGTCCCATTTTTTTCTTGAGACTGATTTCTAGTTTCATATCATTGTGGTTGGACAAGATTTGTAGCAGAAGGTGAAGAGAGCATTCAGATGAAAGGTTTGTTTCCTGGAGGGTTTTCTGAGGGCAGACCATGAGTTCCGTGGGGACGGAGGAAGGTTTTGTGAGACGGGGGGTGGGGTTAACCCTTGTTAGAATTACTGACTACTACCATGCAGGCTGTGTGCTACCGTTCACACCGTAGTCCTGATGGGCTTGTACTTCATTAGAAATATTTTCTAGGAGGTGTAGGCATAGGCTTCTCTAAAAGAAAGGTGCCATGTGGGTTCATGGCATGACCCCAGGTCAGCAACCAGGATGTATGGTATTGTGGGGGATCAGAACCAGGCTTTCTGTGGGAAGTGACGGAAATAGGGTATGGTGAGCTCCATGACCTCATAGGTGAGGTCCCGAGTGACCCACCGGGTGTTGGGTTCCGTGGATCTGTTTCATCAGGTGCTGTGGAATTCAGGGACACCCTCCTGTCTGTGGATTTGTGTGGAGACAGGTAGACATCAGTGTCTGGCCAGGCACGACGGTCGCACTGGACCACCACCAGAGGTGCAGCACGTGGGGGAGCCACTGCTTGGTTTCCACGAAAGCTGACCAGGGTCTGTGACCGTGATTCCTAGCAGCTGCAAGGGGAGAGGAGGCCGGGGGTGGTGCACACTTCCTAGACTTGTGGTCAGGACTAGTCTGGAGCCCACTGAAGTCAGCCACACCTGGCACAGAAGGCCCCCAGTCAGTGTAGCTGTGGGCACTGCCCCCATGGCACTTTCGGGCCGGCTCCATGCTGCCACCTCCTGCTTTTCATCATCATCTTCAAGGTCGTGTGCCTCTGCTCTTGCCCCATGGCCTCCGGGGTATTGTCCGTCCTCCATCTGGCCCTCGTCCCTGGTGCCCTGTGCAGTCCGATGCCAGGGTAGCCTTCTCGAGGCAAACATCTGGCCCTGATGGAACACTTCCATGGATCTCGTGTGATGCGAGGATGATGTCCTGCCCTGGAAGGGGGCTGCAGGTCCCCAATCAGGAGAGCCATGTCTCCCTTTTCAGCATGGCCTGCCCTCCCCTCAGTCTTCTTCAGGGAAGCTCTCCCCACTTCCTGAGATGACAGCTCTGAACTTAAAAGTGGATGTTATTTTACATATCTCTATGCCTTAGTTCATCCATGGCATGTCTTTCAACGCCGTTAGTGGGTTTTTTTTTTTTTTTTAGCAGTTCTGAAGGGCTGTCTGCTCAAGGAGGGGATGACCTGGGTGGGGCAGCTTTCCCTCTCATCTCCCTCAGCCTGTCTCTGAGCCCTGGGGCCAGCTGTCCCACTGAGGATTGAGGGACCCGAGCCAGCCCATCCTGAGCCCAGGCTGTGTGTCAGCTGTGTAGACGGATGCGTGTCAGAGCGGTGGGCAGCTGGCATAGGCCAGGGGCAGGCAGTGTCTCCCCATTCCTTCCCTCCCTTCCTCCCAGAGGTAGCTCAGAGCAGCCTTCAACCCCTGCATCTCCAGATCCCTTGACCTATGCCTCCTGTGTTCAGCTGGTGACCTTGGAGTTTCGCATGGATTCTACCTCCCATACCCTCTCCTGTAGCAGTTCCTGGATCAGGGGAGGGGTCGGACCCTTGTCTGATTTTGGTCTTCTTCCTGTCCCGCACCAAGCCCACTCACCTTTGCATCTTCCATGTATGTGCTTGGAAGCAAGTCCATCCACAGGGAACCTATTAGCCAAATGGATCCAGGTAATGAACATTGAAGTAGAGATCCAGGATCCATAATAAACCTGCTCTGAAACCTGTCCCAAAGTCTGTGACTCTCTCACACTGAAACAGAAACAATAATAGCTTTCTGGACTGTGAAGTGACATGTGTCTCTACTTCCAATCTTGAAGGCATAGGTGCTGAGCCTGGACAGAAAAGGACCATGGCTCCCGTGGGCTGGGATCCACAGTAAGAACTCAGTGAAATCTGAATTCGAGGCATAGAGTGAATAATTATTGTAGAGTGAATCCTCCCAAGTAGGGCTTATGCACATTGCAGAGGAAAAGCTTTTTCAAAGAGGTTTCTGAAAGAAAAATCTTTTTAAAAAATTTATTTTAATTCCAGTAGAGCTAACATACAGTGTTACATTCGTTTCAGGTGTACAAGAGAGTGATTCAGTAATTCTATATATTACTCAGTGGTCATCCAGAAAAGTGTCCTCTTAATCCACTTCATCTATTTTACTCATCCCTCTATGCACCTCCTCCTCTCTGGTAACCATCCGTTTGTTCTCTCTTGTTAAGAGTTTGTATTTTGGGGGCGCCTGGGTGGCACAGCGGTTAAGCGTCTGCCTTCGGCTCAGGGCGTGATCCCGGCGTTATGGGATCGAGCCCCACATCAGGCTCCTCCGCTATGAGCCTGCTTCTTCCTCTCCCACTCCCCCTGCTTGTGTTCCCTCTCTCGCTGGCGGTCTCTATCTCTGTCAAATAAATAAATAAAATCTTTAAAAAAAAAAAAAAAAAAAAAAAAAGAGTTTGTATTTTGGTGTGTCTCCTTTTTCTCTTTATTTAGTTTTGTTTGTTTTTTAAGTTCCCTATAAGAGTGACATCATATGGGATTTGTCTTTCCCTGACTGACTGATTTCAGTTAGGATAATACTCTCTAGCTCCATCCATGTGGCTGCAAATGGCAAGGTTTCATTCAAGCCTAGTAATACTCCATTGTGTGTGTGTGTGTGTGTGTGTGTGTGTGTGTGTGTGAGAATACACACATCTATCATCTCATTTGTCAATTTTTCTACAGACACTTTGGTTGCTTCCATATTGTGATATTGTAAATAAAGGTGCAAGAAACATAGGGGTGCACGTATCCTTTTAAGTTGCTGTTTTCATAGTCTTTAGGCAAATACCAGTAGTGTGATTGTTGGATCGTAGGGTAGTTCTATATTTAATTTTTTGAGGAACCTTCATACTGTTTTCCACGGTGGCCATCACAGTTTGCATTCCCACCCACGGTTCGCGAGGATTCCCCTTTATCCACATCCTCCCAACGCCTGCTCTTTCTTGTGCTTTTGATGTTAGCCATTCTGACAGGTGTGAGGTAATACCTCATTGTCCTTTGGATTTACATTTTCCTGATGATGGGTGATGGTGAACATCTTTTCACGGGACTGTTGGCCATTTGTATTTCTTCTTTGGAGAAATGTCTGTTCATGTCTTCTGCCTATTTTTTAACTGAATTATTTGTTTTTTGGGGGTCGAGTAGTATCAGTTCTATATGTTTTGGACACTATCCTTTTATTGCATATGATCTTTGCAAACATCTTCTCCCTTTGAGTAGGTTGTCTTATTATTTTTACGTTTTCATTGTTCTTCTGCCATGTGGAAACTTTTTATTTTGCTCTATTCCCAATAGTTTATTTTTGCTTTCATTTCCTTTGCCTCAGGAGACAGTCTAGAAAAACGTTGGTATGGTCCATGTCAAGAAGTTACTGTCTTCCCTCTTGTAGAATTTTTGTGGATTTAGGTCTCATATTGAGGTCTTGAAACTGTTTTGTGTTTGTCTGTATTGTGTAAGAAAGCAGTCTAATTTCATTCTTTTGTGCGTAGCTGTCTAGTTTTCCCAACACCATTTGTTGTAGAGACTGTCCTTTTCCCTTTTGATATCATTGCTTGCCTTGTGGAAGATTCATGGACCACATAATTGTGGGTTTCTGTCTGAACTTGTATCCTGTTCCTTTGGTCACTGTGTCTATTTTTGTGCCGTACTCTCTTGTTAGGATGACTGCAGCTTTGTAGTATAACCTGAAATCTGAAATTGTGAGTCCTCCAGCTTTGTTTTTCTTTTCCACATTGCACTGGCTGTTCAGTATCTTTAGTGGTTCCATACAAATGTTTAGGATTGTTTATTCGAGGTCTTTTATTCTTTAATTTAAATTCAATTAGCCAACTTACAGTACATCATTAGTTTCAGATGTAGTCTTCAATAAATTACCAGTCGTGTGGAACACCCAGTGCTCATTGTATTGTGTGACCTCCTTAATGCCACTCACCCAGTTACCCGCCCCCCCAACTTCTCCTCCAGCAATCATCAGTTTGTTGCGATAGTTAAGAGTCTATCATGGGTTTTCTCCCTCTGATGACTTCCCTTTCTATTTTCCCTCCCTATGGTCTTCTTCCCTGTTTCTGATATTCCACATAGGAGTGAAAGCATATGATCATTGTCTTTCTTTCATTGGCTTATTCCACTCAGCATAATACCTTCCAGCTCCACCCAGGTCGGTGTGATGGTAAGTATTCATCCTTTCTGATGGCTGAGTAATATTCCATTATATATATGATCCACATCTTCTTTATCCATTCATCTGTCCATGCTCATCTGCACTCTTTCCACAGCTTGTCTATTATGGATATTGCTGCTATGAACACTGGGGTGCATGTGTCCCGTCTTCACTACCTCTGTCTCTTTGGGGTAAATCCCCAGTAGTGCAATTGCTGGGACATAGGGTAGCTTTATTTATAACGTCTTGAGGAAACTCCGTACCATTTTCCAGAGTGGCTGTACCGGACTGCATTCGCACAGGGGTGTAAGAGGGTTCCCGTTTCTCCACATCCTCTCCAACATGTATAGTTTCATGTCTTCTTATTTTTAGATATTCGGCCTCGTGTGATATGGCATCTATAGGGGTTTAGATTTGCATTTCCCTGAAGCCAAGTGATATGAAGCATTTATGCATGTATCTTTTGGTCACCAGTACATCGTCATCAGTGAAATGACTTCCCATTTTAATCCATCTCAAGACCTAAAGCTGGGTAAGGCACTGAAGCTGGATGATGCCATCGGTTGGAATTGTGGAGAATTTCAAAAGATCTCCATGAGAGCAAGTTTAAAGGTCAGTGTGAAGCTACTAATTGGATCCGGGGAGATCTCTGAAAGTGGGAGTTCCCTGGGATGGGCTGAGGGGGGCCCTCCGATTTTCCTGCTATGAATCCTTTCTGCAGCCCCAAACGGACAGTTTCCTGCAGTGGGGCAGGCTGAGTCCTCTAGTCGTGCAGAGGTGAGCCCAATGCCTGGTACCTTGGAGGCAGGCAAAGGGGAGGGGACCCTCAGCAGAAGACCCAGGGTTAGGTTAGGCCTCAAGAGACAGCAGGTGCGAACTGCCCAGTGCTCAGAGAACTCCCAGGCCAACTGAGATGAGGGCACAAGGGCGGGTGAGTGTGAGCCTTGGGGTTTGATCCGGAAGGGCTCACAAAGGTCGGGGTTCACCAGCAGGGGCTCTGAGGGGGTGTCCCAGTTCTCTTGCCCTGAATGCTCTATTGTGCCCCAAAACGGTACAGTTTCCTGTGGGCTGCAGGCTGAGTCCTACGGTGGGGCTTGGGTGTCTCCAATCCCCCGGAGTTGGGCGCCAGGATCCTGGGGAGGGGCCCCTCTGTGGCCAAACTAGGGTAAGGGTTAGGGTCCAGGGGCCCGGCAGGGCCAATCTAGCAAGCTGTGCGGCGAGCTCCGTGGAGGGCTGAGATGAGGCCATGGGGGAGGGTGAGCATGGGCCTCAGGGTTGGGGCACGGGGGTTGCCAAAGGTGGGGACGGGCTCCGGGGGCCTCCCCAAGTTCTCGTGCCCTGTATGCTCTGTAGCGCCCCAAGGGGCACGGTTTCCTGTGGACTGGCAAGCTGAGTCCTGAGGCGGGGCACAGGTATCCCAATTCCCCGGGGCTGCGGTGTAAGGCTCCTGGGGAGGCCGCCAAACCCGCGGCTGACCTAGGGTTAGGATTAGGCCCCAGGAGCCCCGCAGGCCCAATCTGCTGGCTGTATGGTGAGCTACACAGGCTGAGGTGAGGGTGTGGGGAGGGTGAGCGTGGGCCTCAGGGTTGGGGTGCGGGAGGCCGCCAAAGTTCGCTGGGGGCTCAGGGGGGCCCTCCTGGTTCTCCCGCCCTGAATGCTCTATGGCCTCCCAAGGGGCACGGTTTCCTGCAAGGTGGGAGACTGAGTCCTGCGGTGGGGCTCAGGTGTCCCGAATCCCCGCGGCTGCGGCTCCAGGCTCCTGGGGAGGGGCCCCTCCACAGATGAACTAGGGTTAGGGTTGGGGCCCAGGAACCCCGCAGGCCAGATCTGCCCGCTATGTGGCGAGCTCTGCCACGGGTTGAGGTGAGGGTACGGGGTGGGGTGAGCATGGGCATCAAGGTTGGGGCTTAGGGATCGCTGAAGTTCTCCGGGGGCTCTGGGGGCCCTCCCGGTTCTCCCACCCTGAATGCTCTACAGCCTCCCAAGGGGCACGGTTTCCTGCGGGGTCGCAGGCTTTGTCCTGCAGTGGGGCTCAGGTGTCCCCAGTCCCCGGGGCTGCGGCACCGGGCCCCGGGGGAGGGGCCCTCCCTAGCCGACCTAGGGTCAGGACTAGGCCCCAGGAACCGGGCAGGACTGATCTGCCGGCTCTGCGACGAGCTTGGTGGCAGGCTGAAGGGAAGGCGCGGGGCGGGATGAGCGTGGGCCTCAGAGTTGGGGTGTAGGGGGCCGCCGAGGATCGCTGGGGGCTCAGGGGGGCCCTACTAATTCTGCACGGGATGCTCTGCGGCGTCCCAAGGGGCATGGTTTCCTGAGGGGTGGCAGGCTGAGTCCCGTGGTGGGGCTCAGGTGTACCCAATCCCCAGGGTTAGGGTACGGATTAGGGTACGGGTTAGGGTTAGTGTACGGGTTACAGTTAGTGTTCGGGTGAGGGTAGGGGTTAGGGTTAGGGTAAGGTGAGGTTACGGGTTAGGGTTGGCTTTAGGGGTTACAGGTTAGGGGTTATGGGTTACGGTACGGATTAGGGTTTAGGGTACGGGTTAGGGTTTAGGGTTTGGGTTTAGTGTACGGGTTAGGGTTAGGGTACGGGTTAGGGTATGGGTTAGGGTTTGGGTACAGGTTAGGGTACGCGTTAGGGTACAGTTTAGGGACGGGTTAGGGTACGGTTTAGGGTGCAGGTTAGGGTTAGGATATGGGTTAAGGTTAGGGTATGGGTTAGGGTTACGGTACGGGTTAGGTTACGGTTTAGGATTAGGGTTAGGGTACAGGTTAGGGTTAGGGTATGGATTAGGGTATGGGTTAGGGTTAGGGTATGGGTTATCGTTAGGGTTACGTTTTGTGTTAGGGATAGGGTACAGGTTTGGGTTTGGGTGTGGTTTAGGGTATGGGTTAGGATACGGGTTAGGTTTAGGTTAGGGTTAGGGTTAGGGTACGGTTTAGGGAATGGGTTAGGTTTAGGGTACGGTTTAGGGTTAGGGTATGGGTTAGGGTACAGGTTAAGTTACTAGTTAGGGTTAGGGTTCGGGTTAGGGTATGGGTTAGGGTCCGGGTTAGGGTTAGGGTACGGGTTAGGGTAAGGGTTAAGGTACGGGATAGGCTGCAGGTTAGTGTTAAGGCAGGGTACTGGTTAGGGTTAGGGTTTAGGGTTAGGGTTAGTATACGGGTAGTGTTAGGCTACAGGTTAGCGTACCGGTTAGGGTACGGGTTAGGTTCAGGGTTTAGGGTTTAGGGTTAGGGTACGAGTTAGGGGACGGTTTAGGGATAGTGTTAGGGTATGGGTTTGGGTTAGGGTTAGGGTACGGATTAGGGTACGTGTTAGGGTTAGGGTACAGGATAGGGTATGTGTTACGGTTAGAATACGGGTTAGGGTACAGGTTAGGGTACGGTTTAGGGTTAGGGTAAGGGTTAGGGTACGGGTTAGGGTTAGGGTACGGGTTATGGGTAGGTTTAGGGGAAGGTGTAGGGTTGAGGGTAGGGTTAGGTTTAGGGGTTAGGGTTAAGGTTAGGGTTTAGGGTTTAGGTTTAGAGTTAGGGTTAGGGTTAGACCCCAGGAGGCCAGCAGGCCTGATCTGCCAGCTCTGCGGTGAGCGGTGGGAAGGGCTGAGGTGAGGGCGCTGGCGATGGGAGCGTGGGTCTCAGCGTTTTGGCGTGGGGGGCCTTCGAAGGTCATCGGTGGCTCGGAGGGCCCTGCCCGTTCTCCCACCCTGAATGAATGGCGGTACCCCTAGCGGCTCGGGTGCCAGCGGGGCAGCAGGGTGAGTTCGGTGCTGAGGCTCGGGGGTCCCCAATCCCCAGCGTTCAGCGCCAGTCCCCTTGAGAGGGGCCCCTCGGGGGCCAAACTAGGGTTAGGGATTGCCCCCAGGAGGATGACAGGCCCGATCCGCCAGCTGTGCAGTGAGCGGAGGGGCGGGCCGAGGTGAGGGCGCTGGCGAGTGGGAGCATGGGCCAAAGCATTTTGACTCAGGGGCATTCAGAGTTTGCCAGCGTCTCGGAGGGCCCTGCCTGTTCCTCCGCCCTGAATGACTGGTGGCGCCCCTAGCGGCCCAGGTGGCAGCAGGGCGGCAGGGTGAGTCTGGTGCTGGGGCGCGGGGGTCGCCAATCCCCGGCTTTGTGGTGCAGGCCCTTTGGGAGGGGCCCCTCGGGGGCTGACCTAGGGTTAGGGTTAGCCCCCAGAAGGCCGGCAGGCCCTATCTGCCCACTGTGCGTCAAGCGGAGGGGCGGGCCCTGGTGAGGGCGCTGGTGAGCGGGAGCCTGGGCCCAAGCGTTTTGGCGTGGGGGCCCTTTGAAGGACGCTGGGGGCTCGGATCGCCCTGCACGGTCCTCCCCCCTGAATGACCAGTGGCGCCACTGGCAGCCCGGGTGGTTGCGGGGCGGCAGGGTAAGTCCGGCACTGGGGCTTGGGGGTCGCAAATCCCCAGCGTTGTGGCGCCAGTCCCCTTGGAAGGGGCCACTTGGGGGCCGACCTAGGGTTAGGGTTAGCCCCCAGAAGGCCGGCAGGCCCGATCCGCTGCTGTGCAGCGAGCGGATGGGCGGGCCGAGGTGAGGGCGCTGGCGAGCGGGAGCGTGGGCCCCAGCGTTTTGGCACAGGCTGCTATCGAAAGTCGCCGAGGGCTCAGAGGGCCCTGCCCATTCTCCCGCCCTGAACGATCAGCGGCACCCTAGGGGCCCGGGTGTCGGCGGGGCTTAAGAGTGAGTCCAGCGTTGCGACTCGGTGGTCCCCAATCCCCAGCGTTGCGGCGCCAGGCCCCTTGGGAGGGACCCCTCGTGGGCCGATCTAGGGTTAGGGTTAGCCCCCAGGAGGCTGGCAGGCCCGATCCGCTGCTGTGCGGGGAGCGGAGGGGCGGGCCGAGGTGAGGGCACTGGCGAGCAGGAGCGTGGGCCCCAGCGTTTTAGCGCGGCTGCTATCGATGTTCACCGAGGGCTCAGAGGGCCCTGCCCATTTTCCCACCCTGAATGAACGACGGCAGCCCTAGCAGCCTGGGTGGCGGCGGGGCGGCAGGGTAATTCCAGTGCTGAGGCTTGGGGGTCCCCAATCCCCGGCGTTGTGGTGGCAGGCCCCTTCAGATGGGCCCCTCTGGGGCCAACGTAGGGTTAGAGTTACCCCCAGGATGCCGGTAGGCCGGATCCACCAACTCTGAAGTGAGCGGAGGGGCGGGCCGAGTTGAGGGCACTGGTGAGCGCGAGCTTGGGACCCAGCGTTTTGGTGCGGATGACCTTCGAAAGTCGCCAGAGTCTCGAGGGCCCTGCCTGTTTACCAACCCTGAATGACCGGCGACGCCCCAGCGGGCCCGGTGTGGGCTTGGCGGCAGGGTGATTCCCGCGCTGCAGCTCGGGGGTCCCCAATCCCCTGAGTTCGGTGCCAGGCCCCTTGGGAGGGGCCCCTCGGGGGCCGACCAAGGGTTAGAGTTAGCTCCCAGGAGGCCGTCAGGCCCAATACTCCGGCTAGGCCGTGAACGGAGGGGCAGGCCGAGGTTAAGGCGCTGGCGAGCGAAAGCGTGGGCCCTGGCGTTTTGGCACAACGGGCCTTTGAAGATCACCGGGGCCTCGGAGGGCCCTGCCTGTTCTCCCGCCCTGAATGAAAGGCAGCACCCCTAGCGGCCTGAGTGGCGGCGGGGCTGCAGGGTGAGTCCGACGCTGGGGCTCGGTCGTCCCCAATCCCCGGCATTGTGGCGCCAGGTCCCTTGGGAGGGACGCCTCGGGGGCCGACCTAGGGTTAGGGTTAGCCCCCAGGAGGTCGGCAGGCCTGATCTGCCAGCTGTGCAGCAAGCGGAGGGGCGGGCCAAGGTGAGGGCGCTAGCGAGAGGGAGTGTGGGCCCAAGCGTTTTGAAGTGGGAGGCCTTCAAACGTCGCTGGGGGCTTGAAGGGCCCTGCCCCTCCTCCCGCCCTGAATGACTGGAGGCGCCCCTAGTGGCCTGAGTGGCGGCGGGGCAGCAGGGTGAATCTGGCGCTGAGGCTCAGGGGTCCCCAATGCCCGGCGTTGCGTCTCCAGGCCCCTTGGGAGGGGCCCTTCCGGGGCCGACCTAAGGTAAAAGTTAGCCCCTGGAGCCTGGCAGGCACGATCTGCCGTCTGTGGCGAGCGGAGGTGCGGTCGAAGATCAGGGAGCTGACGAGCGGGAGAGTGGGCCCCAGCGTTTTGGCGCTGGGGGCCTTCGAAGGTCACCGGGGCAGGGAGGGCCCTGCCTGTTCTCCCACCCTGAATGATCGGTGGTGCCCTAGCGGCCCGGTGTTGGCGGGGTGGAAGGGTGAGTCCAGCGTTGCGACTCGGGGGTCCCCAATCCCTGGCGTTCCGTGGCAGTCCCTTTGGGAGGGGCCCCTCGGGGGCCAACCTAGGGTTAGGGTTAGCCCCCAGGAGGCCGGCAGGCTCAATCCACCGGCTCTGCGGCGAATGGAGGGGTGAGCCAAGATGAGGTCGCTGGCGAGTGGGAGCGTGGGCCCCAACATTTTGGCTTGGGGGGCCTTCGAAGGTCACAGGGGGCTCAGAGGGCCCTGCCCGTTCTCCCGCCATGAAGGACCGGCGACGCCCCCAGCGCCCCGGGTGGCGGCGGGGTGGCAGGGTCAGTCCGGCGCTGGGGCTCGGGGGTCCCCAATCCCCAGCGTTGCAGCGCCAGGCCCTTTGGGAGGGGCCCCTCGGGGACTGTCCTAAGGTTAGGTTAGCCCCCAGGAGGCCGGCAGACCCGATCCGCCGGCTGTGCGGTGAGCGGAGGGATGGACCGTGGTAGGGCGCAGTCGAACCGTAGCGTGGTATCCAGCATTTTGGCGTGGGGGGCCTTCGTATTTCACCAGGGGCTCGGAGGGCCCTACCGGTTATCCCGCCCTGAATGACCGGCGGCGCCCCTAGCGGCCCGCGTGGCGGCGGGGCGGCAGGGTGAGCCCGGCGCTGCGGCTTGCGGGTCCCCAATCCCTGGCGTTGTGGCACCAGGCCTCTTGGGAGAGGCCACTCTGGGGCCCACCTAGGGTTAGGGTTATCCCTGAGGAGCCTGGCAGGCTGGATCCACCGGCTGTGCAGCTGGGGGGGGTGCGGGCCGAGGTGAGGGCGCTGGAGAGCGGGAGCGTGGGCCTCAGCGTTTTGGCGCGGGGGACCTACGAACGTCGCCGGGGGCTCGGAGGGCCCTGCCCGTTCCCCCACCCTAAATGACCGGCGGCGCCCCAAGTGGCCTGGGTGGTGGCGGAGCGGCAGGTTGAGTACATTGCTGGGGCTCAGGGGTCCCCATCCCGGGCCTTGCGGGGCCACGCCCCTTGGGAGTGGACCCTCAGGGACTGACCTAGGGTATGTGTTAGCACCCAGGAAGCCAGCAGGCCCGATCTGCCACTGTGCAGCGAGCGGAGGAGTGGGCTGAGGTGAGAGCGCTGGCGAGCGGGAGCATAGTACCCAGCGTTTTGGCACGGGGGGCCTTGGAAGGTCTCCAGGGCCTAGTTGGGCCTTACCCGTTCTCCTGCCCTGAATGACCGGTGGCGCCCCTAGGGGCCCAGGTGGCGGTGGGGCGGCATGGTGAGTCCGGCGCTGTGGCTCCGGAATCCCCAATCCCAGGCGTTGCGGCGCCAGGCCCCTAGGATGGGCCCCTCGGGGGGAAAACCTAGGGTTAGGGTTACCCTCCAGGAGGCGGCAGGCTCAATCCGCCACCTGTGCGGCAAGTGGAGGGGTGGGCCGAGGTCAGGTCGCGGGAGAGCAGGAGCGTGGGCCCCAGCGTTTTGGCTGTGGGGGCCTTCGAAGGTCACTGGGGGCTCGGAGGGCCCTGCCCGTTCTCCTGACCTGAATGACTGGCGGCGCCCCTAGCGGCCCGGGTGGCAGCGGGGCAGCAGGGTGAGTCCGGCGTTATGGTTCGGGGATCCCCAATCCCCAGCGTTGCGGCGCCAGGCCCCTTGGAGGGAACCCTCTGGGGCCGACCTAGGGTTAGAGTTAGCCCCCAGGAGGCCGGAAGTCCCGGTCCGCCGGCTGTGCGGTGAGCGGAGAGGCGGGCCGAGTTGAGGGCACTGTCGAGCGTGAGCATCGGCCCCGGCGTTTTGGCGCGGATGGCATTCGAAAGACGCCGGAGTCTTGAGGGCCCTGCCGGATCTCCCACCGTGAATGACCGGCGACGCCCCAGCAGGCCCGGTGTCGGCTTGGCGGCAGGGTGAGTCCGGCGCTGCAGCTCAGGGGTCCCCAATCCCCTGCGTTTGGCGCCAAGCCACTTGGGAAGGGCCCCTTGGGGGCCGACCTAGGGTCAGGCTTAGCCCCCAGGAGGCCGGCAGGCCTGATCCCTCTGCTGTTCCACGAGCGGAGGGGCAAGCCGATGTGAGGGCGCTGGCGAGGGAAGCGTAGGCCCAAGCATTTGGCAGGGGGTCCTTAGAAGGTCGCCGGGCCTCGGAGGGCCCTGCCAGTTCTCCCGCCATGAATGATCAGCAGCGCCCCTAGCGGCCCGGGTGACGGCGGGGCGGCAGGATGAGTCCGGCGCTGGGGCTCGGGGGTCCCCAGTCCCCAGCGTTGCAGCGCCAGGCCCCTTGGGAGGGGCCCCTCAGGGGCCGACCTAGGGTAAAAGTTAGCCCCTGGAGGCCGGCAGGCACGATCCGCCGTCTGGGGCGAGCAGAAGTGCGGTCGAAGATCAGGGCTCTGGCGAGCGGGAGAGTGGGCCCCAGCTTTTTGGCGCTGGGGGCCTTCGAAGGTTACCGGGGCAGGGAGGGCCCTGCCTGTTCTCCCGCCCTGAATGATCGGCAGTGCCCTAGTGGCCCGGGTGTCGGCGGGGCGCAAGGGTGAATCCAGCATTGCGACTCGGGGGTCCCCAATCCCCGGCATTTGGCGGCAGTCTCTTTGGGAGGGGCCCCTCGGGGGCCGACCTAGGGTTAGGGTTAGCCCCCAGGAGGCCGGCAGCCCCGATTCGCCAGCTGTGCAGCGAGCGGAGGGCGGGCCGAAGTGAGGGCGCAGGTTAGCGGGAGCATGGGCCCCATCGTTTTGGCGTGGGGGTCCTCTGAAGGTCGCTGGGGGCTCCTAGGGCCCTGCCCGTTCTCCCGCCCTGAATGACCAGCAGTGCCCCTAGTGGCCCAGGTGGCGGCAGTGCAGCAGGGTGAGTCCGGCGCTGTGGCTCAGAGGTCCACAATCCCCAGCATTCCCGCGCCAGACCCCTTGGGAGTGGCCCCTCTTGGGCCGATCTTGGGTTAGGGTTAGCTCCCAGGAGGCCGGCAGGCCCGATACGCCGGCTAGATGGTGAGCGGAGGGATGGGCTGAAGTAAAGGCGCTGGTGAGCGGGAGCGTGGGCCCCCGCGATTTGGCGCGGGGGGCCTTTAAAGTTAACTGGGGGCTCAGAGGGCCCTGCCCCTTCTCCCGCCCTGAATGACCGGCGGCACACCTAGCGGCCCGGGTGGTGGCACGGCGGCAGGGTTAGTCCGGTGTGAGGCTCGAGGGTCCCCAATCCCCAGCGTTGCAGCGCCAGGCTCCTTGGGATGGGTCCCTCTGGGGCTGGCCTAGGGTTAGGGTTAGCCTCCAGGAGGCCAGCAGGCCCGATCCGCGGCTGTGCGGCTCCCGGAGTGTTGGGCTGAGGTGAGGGCGCTGGGGAGCCTGAGCAATAGCCCAAGCTTGTTTGTGCGGGTGCCTTCGAAGGTCAGGGGCGGCTCGGAGGGCCCTGCCCTTTCTCCCGCCCTGAATGACCGGCGGCGCCCCTAGTGTCTTGGGTGGCGGAGGGGCAGCAGGGTGAGTCCCGCGCTGGGGCTCTGGGGTCCCCAATCCCTGGCATTGTGGTGCCAGGCCCCTTGGGAGGGGCCTCTCGGGGGCCAACCTAGGGTCAGGGTTAGCCCCCAGGAGGCTGGCAGGCCCGAACCGCCGGCTGTGCGCCAAGTGGAGCACAGGCCCAGGTGAACGTGCTGGCAAACCGGAGCGTGGGCCCCAGCGTTTTGGTGCCGGGGGCCTTTGAAAGTCGCCGTGGGCATGGTGAGCATTGCCCATTCTCCCGCCCTGAATGAACGGCGGTACCCCTAGCGGCTCGTGTGCCAGCGGTGCGGCAGGGTGAGTCTGGTGCTGTGGCTCGGGGGTCCCCAATCCCTGGCGTTGTGGCAGCAGGCCCCTTTGGAGGGGCCCCTCTCTTGGGCCGACCTAGGGTTAGAGTTAGCCCCCAGGAGGCTGGCAGGCCCGATCCGCCAGCTGTGCGGAGAGCGCAGAGCGGAGGGGCGGGCCGAGGTGAGGGTGCTGGCAAGCTCCAGCGTGGGCCCCAGTGTTTTGGCGCAGATGGCCTTCAAAATTCACCGGAGTCTTGAGGGCTCTGCCCGTTCTCCCACCCTGAATGACCAGCGACGCACCAGCGGGCCCGATGTCGGTGGGGAGGCAGGGTGAGTCGTAGACATGAGTTGAAAGATGGCTTTGATACAATTTTTTTTAAGTTTTTTTTTTAATATTATGTTAGTCACCATACAGTACATCCCGGGTTTCCAATGTAAAGTTCGATGATTCATTAGTTGCGTATGACACCCAAGGCACCATGCAATACGTGCCCTCCTTACTACCCATCACCAGTCTATCCCAATCCCCCACCGCAATCCTCTCTGAAGCCCTCAGTTTGTTTCTCAGAGTCCATGGTCTCTCATGCTTCATTCCCCCTTCTGATTACCCCTCTTTCTTTATCCCTTTCTTCCCCTACCGATCTTCCGAGGTCTTATGTTCCATAGATGAGAGAAATCATATGATAATTGTCTTTCTCTGCTTGACTTATTTCACTTAGCATTATCTCCTCCAGTGCCGTCCATGTTGCAGCAAATGTTGAGAACTCGTTCTTTCTGTTACCTGAGTAATATGCCATTGTATATATGGACCACAACTTCTTACTCCAGTCATCTCTTGAAGGGCATGTTGGTTCCTTCCACGATTTAGCTATTGTGGACATTGTTGCTATGAACATTGGGGTGCATATGGCCCTTCTCTTCACCACGTCTGTATCTTTGAGGTAAATACCCAGTAGTGCAATGGCTGGATCATAGGGTAGCTCACTTTTTAACTTTTTAAGGGACCTCTACACTGTTTTCCAGAGTGGCTATACCAACTTGCATTCCCACCAACAGAGTGGGAGGGATCCCCTTTCTCCACATCCTCTCCAACAATTGTTGTTTCTTGCCTTGTCAATTTTTGCCATTCTAACTGGCATAAGGTATTATCTCAGTGTGGTTTTGATTTGAATTTCCCTGATGGCTAATGATTTTGAACATTTTTTCATGTGTCTGTTAGCCATTTGTACATCTTCATTGGAAAAGTGTCTGTTCACATCTTCTGCCCATATTATAATTTGCTTATTTTTTTCTTGTGTATTGAGTTTGAGGAGTTCTTTGTAGATCTTGAATACCAGTCTTTTATCTATAGTGTCATTTACAAATAAATTCTCCCATTCCGTGGGCTGGTGCTTAGTTTTTTTTACTGTTTCCTTGGCAGTGCAGAAGCTTTTTGTCTTGATGAAGCCCCACAAATTCGTTTTATCTTCTGTCTCTCTTGCCTTTGGATATGTGTCATGAAAAAGTTTACTTTGGCCGATGTCGTGGAGGTTGCTGCCTATGTTCTCCTCTAGGATTTTGATGGATTCCTGTCTCACTTCGAGGTCTTTCATCCATTTGGAGTTTATTTTTGTGTATGGTGTGAGTGAGTGGTCATGTTTCATTCTTTTGCATGTAGCTGTCCAATTTTCCCAGCACCATTTATTGAAGAGTCTGTCTTTTTCCCACCGGATGTTTTTTCCTGCTTTATCAAAGATTAGCTGCCCAAAGAGCTGAAGGTCCATTTCTGGGTTCTCTATTCTGTTCCATTGGTCTATGTGTCTGTTCTTGTACATGCTGTCTTTGTGATCACAGCTTTGTAGTACAGCTCGAAATCCGGCATTATGATGCCCTCAGCTTTGTTTTTCCTTATCAACAGTTCCTTGGAGATTTGGGGCCTTTTCTGGTTCCATACAAATTTAAGGACTATTTGTTCCAGTTCTTTGAAAAATGTCATCGGTATTTTGATCAGGATAGCATTGAATGTGTAGATTGCTCTGGATAGCATGGACATTTTAACTATGTTAGTTCTTCTGATCCATGAGCATGGAATATTATTCCATCTTTTCTTGTCTTCCTCAATGTCTTTCAAGAGTGATTTGTAGTTTTAGAATACAGATCCTTTAAGTCTCGGTTAACTTAATGCAAAGGTAACATATGGTTTTTGGTGCTCTTGCAAATGGGATGGATTCCCTCATTTCTCTTTCTTCAGTCGCATTATTTGTTTATAGAAATGCAACTGATTTCTGAGCATTGATTTTGTATCCTGCCACATTGTTCTTTCTTAAAGACTGGTTAATGGCCCTTTCCTTATGCTTTCATTCCCACTCGGAAACATGCATCCATCATCGTGACAGACGTTAGGATTCGGAGGACCCTTTCCATACCCTCTTCTTACTGAGAGTTACGTCTATGGCAGTTTAATTAATGTTCAACACACATACTGGGAAACACTGGTGCCTTCACTAATCGATGTTGCTGTCTCTCTGCACAAACTTGGTTCGCTGAATTAAATAATGGCACTTTCTTTTCCTTTTCACAAAACCTTTTCAAACGGCTTTCCTCCTCATGACAGATGTGAGTTGAGAGATGCTTTCTGTGTAGTGTTCTTAAGTAGTTAAACAAAGGGCATTATCTTGATGCTTGCAGACCCCATTTTGCACAATGCTCCCAATCCATGACACCAGATGTGAGGTGCAAGATGCTTTTATATAGAGTGTTCTCTCCTAGCGTAAAGCAGGTGACACCTTACTTATGCATTCATGGACACTTTTGAAAAACTTGCCACCTTCCTAAGAGAAGATTTGACTTGGACAATGGTGTCTATTCGGTGTTCTGACTGAGATTTGTGAAAATTGCCCTTAAGGTTCATCACACTTTTTGGAAAACTTGGGTGTGTTCATTGGTCCTGATGTTGGTTTGATGTTGCCTTCTATCAACACTGAGTTGGTTCTCACAACTACTTAGATAGGACCTCTCCTTCTGCTTTCACTTGCACTTCTGCAAGTACTTCTTCTTCATTACAGAAGATGTGAATTGGAAGATCTTTTCCCAAGGGTGTCCTTACCTGAGCATACAGCATGTTCCTTACATTTTCATACACACTTTTGGAACATACATCCATCCTCATGAACGTAGATATGATTTGGAATGTTGTCTCTAGATGGTGCTCTTTCAAATCTATGGCAGTTCCCTTAAGGTTCAACACATGTAATGGGAAACCCTGCTCTCTTCACTGATCAATGTTGCCGTCTCTCTACCCAAACTGAACTGACTGATGGCACTTTCTTTTCGTTTTCACACAACCTTTTCTAATGGCTTTCCTCCTTTTCTTTGGAAATTTTGTTTGGAAATTTTAATATGCCTTTCTTAATATTTGATAGAGCAGACAAAACTCGGTCACAAATGTGACCTAATTGACGTCTATGGAACATTCGATAATAAGTGCAGAATACATTATTTTCCAGCAGTCATAGACTATTTACCCAAACAGATGATATGTTGGACCATGAATCATGTCTACATTTTAAAATACTGAAAGTAACTAGATTCTATTCTTAGGCCTCCAAGGAATAGAGCCCTAGTCCTCATCAAAAGAAGACCAGGCAGTCCCTCTATGTTTAAAAATTCAATGTAACTTTGCTGCATATCTTAAGGGTCAGAGAGGGGATTGCAGTGGATATTTGCCACCTTTTCTACATCAGGGCTCACACACAATGGCCCTTTGTCTCTGAAGAACACTGACTATTCTAACATAGACAGGAGTTAAGCCTCCTATCAGAGTTCTGCATGTGCCAGCCACACCTGGCAGCCTTGGCCTGGGCCCACCACCACCTCCCTCCAGCTTTCCTTCTTGGTGGCATTGAGTTAAGGGAGTCAACATAGCCATATGGAGATGGGAGCTCCCCTCTCCTAGTGATGATGGTGCTATTGTCCCCACCAGTCTATCAACATGATTTCTGAGAGAATTACGACACAATAGCAGCTTCTTGACCTTCCTTAAGGTTTAAAAATCATCTTGTGAGTCATCTTTTCAAAAAACGGTTTCACCATGTGTTCTTTTCTCTGGAAAAGAAATAGACCCAATGGTAATTATGGCTCCTGAGCACCTGCTCTTGGGAGATTGCATAGTGGCTCTGTTTAGCATTCTCCCTCTTAAACTTCTCAACTAGGGTGTATATAGAATGAGTCCCATTTCCTAGATGGATAGACAAGGGCTCAGAGATTATATGAATTACAGAGGATTTTAGTGTCAGAAACCTAAGTGGGATTTCCAAACTGACTCCAAAACCCTTGTTCTTCCATACAGGGTACCATTTCACTCTTACCTCTGGTCTTGTTGATCTGGAAACCTAGGAAGTATTAGGATTTTCTTGTTGTGTGGCCAAATGGAATGAATTCGGCTGCCTTTTCACCTCTGCCCATCATGACCATGAAGATAATTATCTCAGTGGAGGACCTTTGAGTAAGAGACTTAAAGATCCCTTAGAATAGAGATACTATACTATTTTTCTGATATTAAAGTGCCTGAAAGAACTATCCTTTTTTAATTGATGGAAGCTCTTGGTGGAAAGGTTGGAAAGCCTATTTGAAAACACTCAGCCTCTTCTACAGAGTGAGACAATGCCTCTAAAGATTGCTAAAATATTCCCTTACCTCTGATTATTTACTTCCCAACTATCGCAGTGTTTCTATGTTAGGATTACGATTTCCATGAGGCAAAAGTTGCGGAGAAAGAACTTAGTGTATCCAGGGGCACTTTCGTATTGTGACAGTGAGCTATTCTGTTGTATTCTGTAGTCCAAGGGAATGGTGCCAGACATCTCTAAGATGTCTAAAATTCTGACTGTAAATGATCTCTATGCTTCAGAGATTTGGGCAGGACAAGGGAGGAGTCCAGAGACCGTAAACGCCTCTGTTACCTGTGTTGACCATGGAGCAGGTAACCTTCTGTAGGGGTCCTTTTGATGTCTCTGAGCTATGGGAAAGGTGCTTTCATCTCAAGCTCCTCCATTTGGTAGTGGTGATAAGGATAAGAGTAATTTTTATCTCATACCATCTGTGGGCCCTGATCTTGACCTCCTAGGGAAACCCTCCTTTATCATTTCACCCAGCTCAAAATGACCGGGCAAACCCTCAAAGCATGGGCCCTATTTCTGCCCCCAGCACATATTGTCCATCTGTTTCAAAAAGAAAAAAGAGAACAAAAAAATGCCCTTGCCAACATCAAGGTGAGAACACAAAAGAACCTCTCTGTCCCCCGTAAGATTAAAGTCATACCGACTTGTACATACTGAAAAGATAAGAAAAGTCTGTCACTTTCTGGAATCTTCTGCCTCATCGTGATGGGTAACTGTACCTAACACAAAACAGAACAAATATATAACCCTGCCCTAAATGTTCCTTCCCTGGAGCACTCCCTTCTTTGTGAAGACTGTGTCTCCCAGGCATCTGACCTGACTTGGGTTTGAATAAAACTCTCTTCATTTCTCTCTAAAATGTTTTAAAATGTTCCTTCCTTTAGTGTTGACAATAACACTATGTTTTCTTTTCAAGTGAAAAATAAATGTTCCTGGTTCACAACCGTGACAGCACAGAAGGCCGGCTGTTCCTCCTGGCCCCTACCCTGCAGAACCAAGCATGTGTATATAGATTCCAGCACAAATGGGCTCATCCTAGAAGGATGCTTTGAAGGTCTGAGAAGCACTATCCACTCCATGGGTGAGACAAGAAGGCAAAGCTATTCCCGCTTGGAGCATTCCTTTTGGGGCTTAAAATTGCCTTGGACATGCATGAAAGCATTGCCATTTCCTAAAGCCCAAAGCTGGAACAGTCTGAGAGCAGCTGACCTAGCCAGAATCCAGGCACACACCTGTAGGAAGGGTTGGTGCAGAAGGGAAGGGGCAGGGCTCTGAGGGTGTTCTGCAGCTAGAGGGGTCCGCGGAAGGGGCAGAGTGTGTGTGTGTGTGTGTGTGTGTGTGTGTGTGTGTGCGCGCGCGCGCGCGTGCTTGGGGCCCTGCCCGTGATCACAGTCATGCCTGCGCTGGGCATTGAGCCAAGGAGGCAGGTCTTGGACCCCTTGCACTCCCAGAGTTGTGAGTCATGGGGCCGGTTGCCCCGCATTCAAGGGGATGGAAACCGCACACTCCCAAACCAATCACCCCATGGGGGTGGAGCTACGTCTCTGTGGGCAAACCCAGAGCAGACCTAAGATGCAGACTGGGAACCAGGGAAGGGGAGCTCTGAGAGATTCAAAGTGTGGAGTTCCTGGCTGAGTGAATGCATGCTGTGTGCCTGTGTGGGGCATGGTCTGGGAGTAGGGGCACCCCAGGTGAGAGGTGGGGTTCTGGAAGGGCATGTGGAGGGAGTTCATTTGGAGATTCAGTTGAGTTTTCTTTTTCCCTTGATAGTCTCTTCTGCCTACTCTCTGTCAACTGGCCTTACATAGCAAACCCATGGACTCCAGGGCACCTGCTCAGCAGAGCTTTTGTGGTATTGGTCACAGACATTCCAGGGTTTCACTTGTTCCCCAGCAAGAGCGAGAGTAAGGACCGCACGGTCCCCAACTTCAGTGCGGTGCCCCTGTCCCCTGACACAGTGCAGGTAATGGACCTTGAGCAGTTCCCCAAGTTCAGCAGGGTGTTCCCTGTTCCTTCAGGCACATGTGTGGCACTAGGAAACCCCAGAGCCGTTACCCAACTTCAGCATTGTGCTGCCTGTTCCCTGGGAATGGTGGCAATGGGCTGGAAGATAATTACTACTAAAAGACAAGTCTGTGTTTCCCCTTCTCCCAGAAACTGCAGCAGGCATGCTGGCTTTAGGTCCGAGGAGCCGCCTTCTCCCCACCTGACAACACTTCTCTTCTCTGGCTCCGTGAGACCCGAGGTTTTGAACATCTGCATCTGAGTCAGTGAGGCAGCTTGACACAGGACACCAGCATTCAGAGAAAGCGGCAGGTCCATTTGGAGAAATGTCATATCCACGTCAGGACTGGAGGTAACACCTCTCATTAACCCACTATCTCCTGGGCTTTTCTCTTTTCTCTAGTTGAGCCATGAAGTAAAACTTTAGTAATAGTGTCAGTGTTCTGAATTTGGTGAAGGAGGTACTTAGTTTCTGAACTTAGAGCACTTTGCAGGGGATCCCATTTTCTCTGTTCATTGACTGCTTATGAATGTATTTTGAACAGCTGTTTCCTAGAAACACTTTCATTAGAAAGGGAAGGTTAGATTTACTCTTTGTGTATTTTTAAGATATACATCTAACAGTGTTTATTCAGTTGGGCCTACGATATGGGTGAGTGGCCACCATTTAGGGTCAGATGGCTTTTTGTCGTCAGATACAGATATGGATGATGTCTTGTCATTTGTCAAAGGTGATGTTTCATCACTGATTAGTCTTTTCATCCCAAGAATTACAATGAGGGTCCAGGGAAAATTCAAAATTATTTAAAGCAGCCTTTTCCTGTTTAAAAGTTAAGCTTGACTATCTAGCTTTACTAGATGTATCAACTCAATATTTTAAGGTGCCATATTCTCTCTGTCATTTCTTTGGTGGTGCAGTCAGAAGGAGAGTCTTTGGGAATTCTTTTGGATAGAGTCATGCTGGTGGCTTCAAGGGGCCTGGTGACGGGAGCCCTGGGCTGAGTTCTGGAACTACTTGCTTGACGCCGGTGAGTCAGGTTATCCCACAGAGTTTCTGTTTCCTCCTTATGAGATTGCTGGAAGGTGAAATAAGTCAAGCAGAGAAAGGCAATTTTGATACGGATTCACTCATTCATGGAACAGGAGAAATAGCAGGGAGCTCAGTAGGAGAAGGAAGGGAAGAATGAAGGGTGGGGTAAACAGAAGGGGGAATGAACCACGACAGACTATGGACTCTGGGAAACAAACTGAGGGCTTCAGAGGGGTTTGGTGGGGGATTGGGATAGGCCGGTGATGGGTATTAAGGAGGGCACGTATTGCATGGAGCCCTGGGTGTTGTACGCAAACAATGAATCATGGAACACTACATCAAAAACTAAGGATGTAGTGTATGGTGACTAACATAACATTAACATAATAAAAAAAAATTTAAAAAAGAAAATAAAGAAATTGATGGGAGGTCATATCTGTGGAAAGTCTTTTTACACAGAAACTGTTCTGCCTATTGAAGAGCAACTAAAAACGAGGTGATTTGGGCTCTATTATTCTGTAAATAATAATTTTAAAACTCCCTGTCCTAGGGATATGGTATTTTATTGCATAAGGAGGCCTGAGAAGGCTGCAATGAAAGATTGAGATCTCAGAACACGTTCATGTTCCATGCATACATCACTTAACAGTTTGCACAGGTAGGAAGGTAAGTGGAGATAAATATGAAAGAAAGGGAAAGAAGGTGTGAACCATTCATTAGGTAGCCTTCTCCCTTTCTCAGGAAAGCCTTGGGCCAGTGTAATTGTGGAAGAAGAGGGGGAATCCTGGAGCTTTGCAGCAGATGGGGGTTCCAGGTCTGGGTAGAGGTGACGGGTCCCAGAGGAGAGCTGAGTGCATTCTGCAGCAGGGTATGGGCAGGGCGCGCTCCTGGGGTGGCTGTGGTCTCCCATGTGAACGTTGTGACAGGTGAGGGCTGTGAGCTGGTTCCTGGCTGAGGACAGTTGAGGCACAGGTGGAGAGCTGGCCGAGTCCCTTCTTAAGGGCCACCAGCCTCAGCCAGCACACACAGAATCATCGTTTGTCCCTGTCACTCCAATTCAGGCAGTCAGAGTTGCCAGGCCGAGATGTTTGCTAGAGCTTCTTTCCTTGCATGTGTGTGAAGTTTCAAACCTGAAGTGGTGGACATGATGGGTCCTCAGAAAATCCGTAACTCTTTTATTTCCTGCTCTTATATCGACCAGTGAAGTGAATCGGACCGGCTAGTAGAAGGGGCTATCTGTGCGTTTTTATTTCCCAGTTTAATTAAAGAATGGGAAAACAGTCTTGTGAAATATTAAAAGAATCCTTTGTTGGTGTTCATGTCCCCCCCCCCCCCCGGGGTGGGGGTGCTTACCTGGAGACCCATCCAGGGCTCTGGAAGCTTGACCCGGTGAGTCACTTGCGACTTGAGCTGGGGAATTAATGAAGAAAACAGAATGAATGCTGGAGTTTGCCTGTATAATTTGGACTCAGACACGTCCATGTAGCATCGGAACTCTTCACCCATGAGGCGTGTCGGGATCCCTGAGGTTGTGGGCTTTGCTTTATGGGCTGAGGTTTTGTCTTCATCCTTATCTGGACAAGAGCCATGCCATCTGGCAATGGAGATCCAAATCCTTAGGTGACCATATCATCATCATCATTATCATGATTATTAATTATTATTATTATTTTAAGAAGCAAGAGAGACATTGACTTTGAAATAAAATTATCAAAAGAAAGAACACAAGGTCAAATATATACGTGATGATTGAACTTGTGGTATCTCTCATTGGTGTGGGTCTTGTAGGGCTGCCTGAATGAGAAAGACCAAGGAATTCTATGTGGATAAAAGTGTGCTGTACACAGGGAGTGTTTTATTCCATCATTTGACCTCTCTCTCTGAAGGGAAAATAGAGTGGTGACTGGAGCTTGGTTCTGATTGGAAGGCCTGGGAGGTCAGTGAATCGAAAGAGCAGTGTTCATGCTTACATGGTTCTCAGTGCCCAGTGAGCGAAGTTTGGACGCTTGGACTCGGAAGCATTGGTGTTCAGGGAGGATGTTGTCCGAGTTTGCAGCACATCGAGACACTTGGCTGGTCTGCCTAATTGGGCCAGTTTCTGCCTTTCTAAGGGCAGCTTGAAAGTGGCTTGTAAACCTAGGACATTTGTGGAGTGTTCTGCATGGGACCACTGTGTGGGCCAGTGTAGACACAACCCAGGGAATTCCAGAGCTAATGATGAGCACGTTTGTGAGGCTGGAGTTTGCTTCTCTGTGAGAAGGATTGAGCTGGAGTGGAAAGAAGTCTCTGGGTCTTAGGACTCACTGAGCGGATCCAAGCCTGGCAGGGTGCTGAGATCAGATGTCTGTTTCCCAGGATTTTGGCCAGAGGGATATTTGGGCTCTGGGCAGCATCTCTGCTCAGGTTTCTTGGATGAGCACCTCAGGGAAGAGGAGTGAATGTGTGTGCTCACCTGTCATCGAGGAAGGTTTCTGGTTTCAGGTTTCGTGTACAGGTGAATTCCTCATATGGCTCCCTTACCTGATGGTGTTCAGGGTGCAGGAGGTGGATGGACCCCCTCGTCCCGGGCATCCTGGCTGTGTAAGAGTCCTGGGGCACCTTTTCCCCTGGACTTTGGACCAGGAAATTGGGAGCAGTAGGTGATGAAGCCATCAGTTGATGCCTCAGTTTCTTCCCTGCCAAGATGAACTGGAGATTAAAATAAGTGCTATGGAAATATAAAGGAGGAGACAGGACTGGGGGTGCTGAAGGGAAGGTGGGGATGGTGTTTGGTATTCACATAGGGGTCAGGTGGTACTTCACTAGGAGGGTGATGCTTGAGTCAAGATCTAGGGAAGGTCAGTGATATCACATGAAGAGCATTCTAAACAGAATGGAAAGCATGTGCAAAGGCCCCAGGGAAGGAGCATACCAGGTGCATCCATGAGCTACAAGATGGCCCTGTGACCACAGGCGACAGCTTAGGACTTGCATCATCAAGGTGACAGAGTGACAGAAAGCCATAGCAGGGCTGTGACCCCATGGGACCCTGTTTCACTGGGTCATCCTGGCTGCAGGGTTGAGAACAGATGACAGAGGGTTGAGGTTGGGCAAGGGAGGTCAATGATGACTCTTTTCCAGGAACTCAGGCAAGAGATGGGCTCCAGTGTGGTCCAGACAGGCGGCCTTGAAAGGAGTGGTGAGTCCTACGGTGGGTACGTCTTGAAGATGGAGCTCACAGGATTTGCCGACAGCTTAGATATTGAGGATGGGAGAAAGGAGGAACTGGGGTAGCTCCCAGCTGTTGTGGGTTGTCCTGAGCGAGGGGAAGGAGAAGGTATCTGGGGGTAGGAGGTAGTCCGCGTTCGGCATGCTGAGGAAGGTGCCTTTCTGGGTGGATCTGCTGAGGTTTGTTTCCAGGAGAAGCTTTCACATCTCCTCCCTAAGCAACGGTGAAGTATAAGTATTCCCCATTTTTTAAAAGTTCATGGGAAGACACTTGGCTTTTTGGAAAGATCTCCGTTATCACCTGGTTTCACTAATGGGAAGAAACCTGAAGAGGATGTTCCTTATGAAAATAGTTGAACGGTGAGCTTTGCATTCAGCATCTGTTTGGGGAGAAGCACGACAGACGCAGTGTGCACCGTAACCAGCTCCTTCCTGTAAACCGCTCTCCGTGTCCAGCCACCAGCGCTTTGAATTCTGTTTGTGAGCATCTGCTGTGCTTTCTCTCCATTTATTTTCGGCATCCATTAGGAATTGTGTCCTGGGTCCTGAGAAATGCCAACAATAAGTAAATTTAGGAGTCTGAGCATGGTCACTAATTTTTCCATATTAATTAATGGTCATTCCTTCTTTACACCCTTTCTGCTCTGAAAGGTTTCCTAGGAGTACTGTACTTTCAAAGAGCTGGGGAACCTGTACCCCATCCTGCGGGGTTCACTTTAGTCTCCATGCTGCACAGAACATTCCATGGCTGTCGGATTTTAACACACAAACCTGTATCTTTGACCACCTTCACCCTTCCCATCCTCCTCTGAATCAGGCACCCACAAATCTATTCTCCATATCTATGTGTTCAGTAATTTCTTTCCCCATGTTGTATGTACATGTGAGCATCTGTAATTGCCTTTCTGTGTCTGAGTTCTTCAGGAGGGAGCCCCATCAGTCATCTGATAGAGCACTTTCATGGATCCCCTGTGAGGCAAGGATGATGCCCGGCCTTGGAGGGGGGCCACAGGTCCGCCCTCAGGATCCATGTCTCCCACTCCAGCCTTTTCAGAATGGACCTCTCACACCAAATCTAGGGTTAGGGGTAAGGCATAGGAGAATGAGAGTTCCAATAGGGTGGATGTGTCCAGAATTTCCACGGTGGGGGCGGGGATTGATGGCATGGGTTGGGGTGAGTGTGAAGCAGTGGGTTTGTGCCCATGAGCCAGTGAATGTGGGGGATCGAGGGAATCAAGTACAGAAGTAATTAGGATTTCTCCCCCTCGACCTCCTTTCTGGAGTCCCAAATAAAACGGTTTCGCTTTGGGTGGCATACTGAGGCCTTAGGTATGACTCAGGCTTCTTCATCTCCGTATCTTTGGAGGCAGACCTCTGGGAGTGGACTACTCAGAATCCAACCTATGATTACTGTCATGGAGGGGAGGATGGAAAGCCCGATTGACCGGCTCTAAACAAACTGACCTGGGGGCTGAGGAGAGTGCCAGTGTCACGGATGAGGGCCTAGAGTTCCGCTGAAAGTGGAGATTTGCTGGGCTTAGGTCAGGTGTTCACTAAGGTTTCTTCTCGCAAAACTTTCTGGAGTCCCAAATGGCATATTTTCGTTCTGTGTGGCAGGCTACTGCCTAACATTGCTCAGTGGTACCTGATCCCTGTGCTTTGGAGTCAGGCGTATGGGAATAAACCTAACAGACCCCAAACTAGAATTAAGGCGTGGGTCTAGGGGCATGGCCCTAAAGATCAGCCAGCAGATGCGACCTTCCAGGGGCCAAGAGTAGGGCATGATTTGGGTTGCATCTGAAACACAGCAGTTGCAGGCAGGGGGGCTTTGAATGTGGGGTTCGTTGGGTTTGGAACAGCTGGGAATTCATAACTTCTGCTCTGCATTCCTTCTGTGGGTCCAAATGGCACAGTTTCCATCTGCATGGCATGCTGATTTGCAGGTATGACTCAGGTTTCCCCAGTCGCTGTGTGTTTGCCTCCTGGAAAGACCTCTTGGAAGCCAACGGAACATTTGGCTTAGGGCTCAGGAGCCTGGGAGGGACCATCTCCTGGTTTTGAGCTCACCATTGCTGTGTCCTGATTTGAGTAGGTGGGTTGTGGAGAAGGGAAGGCTCAGGGTTTTGGTCCAAGGGGACCCTGAATGCGGGAGCCAGCTAGAATTGATTCAGTGGGATATGCAGATTTTTCAGCCCCCGAATACCTCTGCATCCCAGATGGTACGTTTTCTTTCTGTGTGGCATGCTGAGGCCTCAGATAGGGCTCAGGTTTCCCAAATCCCTATCTTTGTGCCATCTCTCTAGGAGTGGACCCCTGAGTACCCAAGCTATGGTGAGTGTCACGCCCTAGGAGGCTGCAAAGCCCAATCGACTGGCTCTGCCACCCTGTTGAGGCTCAGGAGAGTGGGCTGGAGAGACTGTCGGCACAGTGTTTAGGGGTCAGGAATCCACTGGAAGTGATTTTCTCTTTGCTTTGGTCAGGTGTTCCCTGAGGTTTCTCCTTCTCAGAGTGCTTTCTGGAGTCCCAGATGACAACCTTTCCTTCTGTGTGGCAGGCTTTGTGTCCTGACATTGCTCAGCAGTCCCCATTCCCTGGTCCTTGGAGCTAGATGTCTCGGAATGGACCTCACACTACTCAACGTGTAGTAAGGGCACGGGTCTAGGTGTATGGCTGTTCAGATGAGCCATCCGATGTGAGATTCCAGGGGCCTAAGAGGAGGGTATGCTTTGGGTTGAATGTCAGACACAGGAGTTGCCCACAGGGGGTCTGTGGAAGTGGTGTCTCGCTGGGATTGGATCAGGTAGGCATTCTTATTTCTCTTCCTCTGCAGGTCCAAATGGTACGGTTTCCCTCTCTGTGGCATGCTGATTCACCAATGTGGCTCAGGTTTCCCCAGTCCCTGTGTGTTTGGTGCTTGGCTCCTGGAATGGTCTCTGGGAACCCAACGGAGCATTTGGCTTAGGGCTCAGGAGCATGGGAAAGACCATATCTTGGTTTTGAACTCAGCATTGCCGTGTCCTGATTTGAGTAGGTGGGTTGTGGAGAAAGGAAGGCTCAGGGTTTTCATCCAAGGGTCTCCTGAATGCGGGAGCTGGACGGGATTGACTGTGTGGGATATGCAGATTTCTCCTGCTCCTAATAGCCTCTAGAGTCCCAGATGGCACTCTTTCTTTCTGTGTGGCATGCTTTGGCCCCAATCGGGCTCAGGCTTCCCCAATACCTATATCTTTGTGCTGTGTCTCTAGGAGTGAAACCCTGAGAACCCAACCTAATGTTAATGTCAGGCCCTAGGAGGATGGAAATCTCAATCGGCTGGCTCTGCGACCCTATCGGGGCTGAGGAGAGTGGGTTGGGGAGACTGTCGGCACAGTGTTTAGGGGCCAGGAATCTGCTGGAATTGGTTTCGTCTGGGCTTGGGTCAGGTGTTCCCTGAGGTTTCCCCGTCTCAGAGTGCTTTCTGGAGTCCCAAATGGCAGCCATGTATAGTGTTGTGTCTTTCCTTGTATAGTGTTGTGTCTCAGAGATAAGTGTTTTTCATTTTCATCAGGCGTCCGTGACCAATTTGATGAATGCTTCCATATTCATGAATGATGATATTATGGGTAAGTGGGTTCCTGTACAATGTTCTTTCTTACCTATAAGTTTATGGCACTTTGGTTAGGTTGCTGCAATCACTTATGATAGGGAGTCCACATTAACCAAATATATTGTATGTTGTAAGATGGTTCCTGTACACTGTTGTTTCTCAGTTATATGTTCGGAGGACTTACCCAATGGAACCATAACCACCTTGATTCATGCTTCCATCTTCAGAAGGCTGATGTGATTTGAAGGGCATTATCCTCACACCATTGTTTCTTAGCTATAAGTATGGGAAAATTTCCCTAGGCCTACACACACAATGTTGAATAGGCATCAGTATTGATTAGGCTGATGTTAGTTGAAGGTGTTTTCCTGTACACGGTGGTTCATTACCAATAAGGATGGGGAATAGTCCTCAAGATTCAAGAAACTGTTCATTAATGCTTCCATATTCATGAAAGATGCTGTTAATTGTTAATGCTATTCTGTAAAGTGGTGTTGTCAAGGGATAGGTATGTGGTCCTTTTCTTCTGATTCTACCTCCTCCTTGGTTCATGTTTCCATATTCGTGAATGGTGATGTTCATTGTAAGGGGTTCTATCCTCTACACGGTTTTTTCTTAGATATATGTATGCGGTTTGGTGATTCATACACACCCTATTTTCTGAAGGATTGTATAATCATGAGGGTGATTTTAGCTGAGGGCAGTCCCTATACACTGTTGTTTCTTACAGATATGTACTTAGACCTTTCCTAAAGCTTCGACAACCACTTTGAGTCATGCTTCCCTATTTCTAATCAGTGATATTATTGGTAGACATTATCCTGACACTGTTGTTTCCTAGAGAGAAGGGTGTGGTCATTTCCCTAGGACTGCAACACAATTTTGCGAAGGGATCCCTATGCAGGAGGTTGCTTTAATTGGAGGACGGTTCAAAGACACTGCTATCTATTACGTACAAGAATGGGGCACAAATTTCATGTTTCAAGACCACTATGGTAAAATCTTCCTTACTCTTGAAAGATGATGTTCATTGGTCTTTCCTTGTATAGTGTTGCGTCTCAGAGATAAGTTTTTGGCACTCTTGTCAGGCTTCCACAACCATTTTGGTTAATGCTTCCATATTCATGAATTTTGATATTAGGGCTAAGTGGGTTCCCGTACACTGTTGTTTCTTACAGATAAGTTTATGTACATTGCCACAGCCGTTTACGATAAGGATGCCACATTAACCAAAGATATTGTACGTTGTAAGATGGCTCCTGTACACTGTTGTTTCTCAGCTTTATGTTCGTAGGCCTTACCAGAGGGTACCCTAGTGACCTTGACCGATGCTTTCGTCTTTAGGAAGGCTGATGTGACTTGAAAGGCATTATCCTGACACTGTTGTTTCTTAGCTATAATTATGTGGACCTTTCCCTAGGCGTACACACCCAATCTTGAATAGGGATCAGTGTTGAGGAGGCTGATATTAGTTGAAGGTGTTTTCCTGTATACGGTGGTATATTACCAATAAGGTTGGGGCACGGTCCTCAAGATTTACAAACTTTTCATTAGGGGCGCCTGGGTAGCACAGCGGTTAAGCGTCTGCCTTCGGCTCTGGGCGTGATCCTGGCGTTATGGGATCGAGCCCCACATCAGGCTCCTCTGCTATGAGCCTGCTTCTTCCTCTCCCACTCCCCCTACTTGTGTTCCCTCTCTCGCTGGTTGTCTCTATCTCTGTCAAATAAATAAATAAAATCTTTAAAAAATAAAAATAAAAAATAAAAACTTTTCATTAATGTTTCCATATTCATGAAAGATGATGTTAATTGTTAATGCTATTCTCTAAAGTGGTATTGTCTTGGGATATGTATGTGGTCCTTTCCCTCTAATTCCACCTCCACCTTGGATCATATTTCCATATGCGTGAATGCTGATATCCATTGTAAGGGGTTCTTTCCTGTACACTGTTGTTTCTTAGATATATGTATGCGTGCCTTTGGTGATTCATAACCCCCTATTTTCTTTTTTTTAGTGTTTTTTAAATTATTTTATGTTAGTCACCATACAGTATATCCCTTGTTTTTGATGTAAATTTCAATGATTCATTAGTTGCGTATAACACCCAGTGCACCATACAATACGTACCCTCCTTAATGCCCATCACCAGCCTCTCCCATTCCCTCACCCCTCACCCCTCTGAAACAATCAGTTTCTATCTCAGAGTCCATTATCTGCCATGCTTTATTCCCCCTTCTCATTACCCCCCCTTTTTATCCCTTTCTTCTCTTACCGATCTTCCTAGTTCTTATGTTCCATAATTGAGAGAAAAAATATGATAATTGTCTTTCTCTGCTTGACTTATTTCACTTAGCATTACCTCCTCCAGTACCGTCCATGTTGCAGCAAATGTTGAGAAATCATTGGTCTTTCCTTTCCTGTATACTGTTGTGTCTCAGAGATAAGTTTTTGGCACTTTCGTAAGGCTCCACGACCACATTGGTGAATGCTTCCATACTCATTATTAATGATGTCAGGGCTAAGTGGGTTCCCGTACACTGTTGTTTCTTACAGATAAATTTTTGGCATTGTAGTTATGTTGCCAGAACCACTTACAAAAAATTGTACGTTGTAATATATTTCCTGTACACTGTGGTTTCTCAGGTATATTTCAGTAGGCTTTTCCTAATGGTACTATAACCACCTAGATTCCTGCTTCCATCTTCAGGAAGGCTGATGTAACTTGAAGGGCATTATCCTGACACCGTTGTTTCTTAGCTATAAGTATGTGGACCTTTACCTAGGCCTACAGAGCCAAAATTGAATCGGGATCAGTGTTGAGGAGGCTGATGTGAGTTGAAGGTGTCTTCCTGTACACAGTGGTTCATTAGCAATAAGGATTGGGCAGAGTCCCCGAGATTCCAGAACCTTTTCATTAATTCTTCCTTACTTGTGAAGGATTATGTTCATTGGTCTTTCCTTGTATAGTGTTGTGTCTCAGAGATAAGTGTTTGGCACTTTAGTCAGGCTTTCACGTCCAATTTGGTTACTGCTTCCATATTCACGAAGGATGATGTTAGGGCTAAGCGGGTTCCTGTACACTGTTGTTTCATATAAAAAAGCTTAAGGATTTTCTTTACGATGCCACAACCACTTACGATAGAGATTCCACATTAACCAAAGATACTGTATGTTGTAAGAGGGTTCCTGTACACTGTTTTTTCTCAGCTTTATGTTCGAAGGCCTTTCCTAACGGTACCATAACCACTTTGATTCCTCCTTCCATCTTCAGGAAGTCTGATGTGACTTGAAGGGAATTATGCTGACACCGTTGTTTCTTATCTCTAAGTATATGGACATTTCCCTAGGCCAACACACCCAGTGTTGAGTTGGGATCACTATTGAGGAGGTTGATATGAGTTGAAGGTGTTTTCCTGTACACGGTGGTTTATTACCTAAAGGATGGGGCAAAGTCTTGGTAATTCCAGAACCTTTTCATTCATGCTTCCATAATCATGAAAGATGGTGTTCATTGGTCTTTCCTTGTATAGTGTTGTCTCTCAGAGATACGTGTTTTGCACTTTCGTAGGCTTCCACGACCATTTTCGTTAATGCTTCCATGTTCACGAATGATGGTGTTAGGGCTAATTTGTTCTTGTACACTGTTGTTTCTTACAGATTAGTTTATGGCATGTTCTTTACGTTGCCACAACCACTTACGATAGGGATTCTACACTGAGCAAAGATACTGTACGTTATTTGTTATTTTTTTACTTTAATTTCTGCCAGATTTGGTCTCATTTCTGCCCTTAGAGATTCTATATTCTCATCAATATTTTCGTTAATACTTTTTCAAGTCTACACACCATCTTCACCTTTGTTACTCTGAATTCCATTTCTGATAATTTGGTTATGTCCATATCCATTAGTTCTGTGGCAGAAGCCACAGACTCATTTTCTTTTCTTTGCTGGGGTGGATTTCTCCTTCTAGACATTCTAATGAGAAGTTGTGGGTTTGTCCAGAGCCCAAATTATTGACTGGGACCCAGGCCATGAGCCCTTGTTTTATGGGGATCTTAGGGATGTGGGCTTCTTGATTTTTCAGCCTGCCTTCTGGGGGAGGGGCCTGCCAAGCCGATATTAAGGTTAACCCTGTTTGGGTATAGTCTCCGTGTCCCCTGCAAGGGGGGATGGGGATGGGCACAGAGTAATTCGGTATTTCCAGGCTTTTGTTCTCTGGCGGCTTTCCCTGGTGTTTTGCTGTGCCTCTTCTGAGAGCCAGAGCAGCAGTGGCCAAATTTCATCCTCTGTCTCAGAGGGATTGCGGACAGTTCTCCACTGATGTTCTGGCCACTTTAACTCTGTTTCTGTTGGTGCTGCTCAACCCTGCACTGTCCGGGATGTGAGCCCCACACCTGGCATCCCAGCTCTCACCTACAGGGCCAGGGTGTCTCTGTCCTTTGTGTTTCTAACACCGCCAGCCACCAGCGGCCCCTGAATGCTCCAGGAGCATTATGTGTCTCTTTCTTACACACTTTTGCACATGCTTCCGTTTTCATGACAGAGGACTGTGAGATGCCAGATGGTTTCTCTACGGTGTTCCTTCATTGATTCAGTATATGGCACTTTCCTTATGTTTTCTTAGGCACCTGTACAAATGGTTTCATCTTCACCACCGAAGACGTGACTTCAAAGAAAGCTTTGGTACAATGTTCTTTCCTAAGATTGGTTCACGTCCCTTTCCTTATGCTTTTATTCCCAATCAGACACATGCTTCCATCATCATGACAGTTTATGGGACTTGGAAAACCCTTTCCATACCCTCTTCTTCCTGAGATTACGTCTATGGCTGTTTCCTTAAGTTTCAACACACGTATTGGTGAACCCTGGTGTTTTCACTGATCAACGTTGCCTTGTCTCTACAAAAACATGGTTCACTGAATTGACTGATGGCACTTTCCTTTCGTTTTCACACAACCTTTTTTGAAGGGCTTTCCTCCTCATGACTGATGTGAGTTGAGAGATGCTTTCTGTGTAGTGTTCTTACGTCGTTAAATGAAGGGCATTATCTTGATGCTTGCAGACACCGTTTGGCACAATGCTCCCACTTCATGACACCAGATGTGAGGTGCAAGATGCTTTCACATAGAGTGTTCTCTCCTTGAGTAAAGTAGGTGACCCTTTCCCTATGCATTCGTAGACACTTTTTTTTATAATGATTTTTTATTATATTATGTTAGTCACCATACAGTACATCCCTGCTTTTCGATGTAAGGCTCGATGATTCATTAGTTGTGTATAACACCCAGTGCACCATGCAATATGTGCCCTCCTTACTACCCATCACCGGCCTATCCCATTCCCCCACACCCTCCCCTCTGAAGTCCTCAGTTTGTTTCTCATAGTCCATAGTCTCTCATGTTTCATTCCCCCTTCTGATTACCCCCCCTTTCTTTATCCCTTTCTTCCCCTACTGATCATTCTAGTTCTTATGTTCCATAGATGAGAGAAATCATATGATAGTTGTCTTTCTCTGCTTATTTCACTTAGCATTATCTCCTCCAGTGCCGTCCATGTTGTAGCAAATGTTGAGAACTCGTTCTTTCTGATAGCTGAGTAATATTCCATTGTATATATGGACCACAACTTCTTAATCCAGTCATCTGTTGAAGGGCATCTCGGCTCCTTCCACGATTTAGCTATTGTGGACATTGCTGCTATGAACATTGGGGTGCATATGGCCCTTCTCTTCACCACGTCTGTATCTTTGGGGTAAACACCCAGTAGTGCAATGGCTGGATCATAAGGTAGCTCGATTTTTAACTTTTTAAGGGACCTCCACACTGTTTTCCAGAGTGGCTGTACCAACTTGCATTCCCACCAACAATGTAGGAGGGATCCCGTTTCTCCACATCCTCTCCAACAATTGTTGTTTCTTGCCTTGTCTATTTTTGCCATTCTAACTGGCGTAAGGTGGTATCTCAGTGAAGTTTTGATTTGAATTTCCTTGATGGCTAATGATTTTGAACATTTTTTCATGTGTCTGTTAGCCATTTGTATGTCTTCATTGAAAAAGTGTCTGTTCATATCTTCTGCCCATTTTTTGATTTATTTGTTTCTCGTGTATTGAGTTTGAGAAGTTCTTTGTAGATCTTGGATACCAGTCCTTTATCTGTAGTGTCATTTGCAAATATATTCTCCCATTCCGTGGGCTGCCTCTTAGTTTTTGTTTCCTTGGCTGTGCAGAAACTTTTAATCTTGATGAAGTCCCATAAATTCATTGTATCTTTTGTTTCTCTTGCCTTTGGGGATGTATCATGAAAAAGGTTGCTTTGGCCGATGTCGTAGAGGTTGCTGCCTATGTTCTCCTCTAGGATTTTGATGGATTCCTGTCTCACATCGAGGTCTTTCATCCATTTGGAGTTTATTTTTGTGTATGGTGTGAGAGAGTGGTCAAGTTTCCTTCTTTTGCATGTAGCTGTCCAATTTTCCCACCACCATTTATTGAAGAGACTGTCTTTTTCCCACCGGATGTTTTTTCCTGCTTTATCAAATATTAGTTGCCCAAAGAGCCGAGGGTCCATTTCTGGGCTCTCTATTCTGTTCCATTGGTCTATGTGTCTGTTTTTGTGCCAGTACCATGCTGTCTTTGTGATCACAGCTTTGTAGTACAGCTCGAATCCGGCATTGTGATGCCCCCAGCTTTGTTTTTCCTTTTCATCAGTTCCTTGGAGATTCGGGGTCCTTTCTGGTTCCATACAAATTTAAGGACTATTTGTTCCAGTTCTTTGAAAAATGTCCTCAGTATTTTGATCGGGATAGCATTGAAAGTGTAGATGGCTCTGGGTAGCATGGACATTTTAACTATGTTAATTCTTCCGATCCATGAGCATGGAATATCTTTCCATCTTTTTATGTCTTCCTCAATGTCTTTTAAGAATGATTTATAGTTTCTACAATAAAGGACCTTTACGTCTCTGGTTAAGTTAATTCCAAGGTAACGTATGGTTTTTGGTGCTATTGTAAATGGGATGGATTCCCTAATTTCTCTTTCTTCGTTCTCGTTATTCGTGTACAGAAATGCAACTGATTTCTGAGCATTGATTTTTTATCCTGCCACGTTACTGAATTCTCTATAACTTCTAATAGTTTGGGAGTGGCTTCTTTTGGGTTTTCCATATAGAGTATCATGTCATCTGCGAAGAGAGACATTTTGACTTCTTCTTTGCCGATTTAATTACCTTTGATCCCTTTTTGTCGTCTGATTGCTGTTGCAAGGACTTCTAGTACTATGTTGAATAATAGTGGCGAGAGTGGGCATCCTTGTTGTGTTCCTGATCTTAAGGGAAAGGCTTCCAGCTTTTCCCCATTGAGAATAATATTTGCAGTAGGCTTTTCATAGATGGCTTTTATGAGATTGAGAAATGTACCTTCTATTCCTACACTCTGAAGGGTTTTAATCAGGAAAGGATGCTGTATTTTGTCAAATGCTTTTTCGGCATCGATTGAGAGGATCATATGGTTCCTGAGTCTTTTCTTGTTGATATGATGTATCACGCTGATACACCATATCGATCAATCACGCTGATTGATTTGCGAATATTGAACCACGCTTGCATCCCAGGTATGAATCCCACTTGATTATGGTGGATAATCCTTTTAATGAACTGTTGGATTCTATTAGCAAGTATCTTGTTGAGGATTTTGGCGTCCATATTCATTAGGGAAATCGGTCTGTAATTCTCCTTTTTGAGGGGGTCTTTCCTGGTTTGGGGATCAAGGTAATATTGGCCTCATAGAATGAGTTTGGTAGCTTTCCTTCTGTTTCTATTTTTTGAAATAGCTTTAGGAGAGTAGGTATTATTTCTTCTTTGAATGTTGGTAGAATTCCCCAGGAAAACCGTCCGGGCCTGGAGTTTTGTTATTTGGAAGGTTGTTTATCACTGACTCAATTTCTTCATCATTAATTGGCCTGTTTAAGAAATCAGTTTCTTCCTGTTTCAATCTTGGTAGTTTATAGGTTTCCAGGAAGGATTCCATCTCTTCCGGATTGCTTAGTTTATTGGCATATAGCTGTTGATAAAAATTTCTAATAATCCTTCCAATTTCAATGGTGTTCATCGTGACCTCTCCTTTTTCATTCATAATTTTAATAATCTGGGTCCTTTCTCTTTTCTTTTGGATAAGTCTTGCCAGTGGTCTGTCAATTTTATTGATTCTCTCAGAGCTTTTAGTCCTGTTGATCTGCTCTACTGTACTTCTGGTTTCTGCTTGATTGATTTCAGCTCTAATTTTGGTCAACTGCTTCCTCGTGCATGGATTAGGCCTGTCCCTCTGTTGCTGTTCCAGCTTCTTGAGGTGAGAATATAAAAACTGCATTTTAGATTTTTCTATTCTTTTGAGTGAGGCTTGGATGGCTATGTATTTCCCCCTTAGGACTGCCTTTGTAGTATCCCATAGGTTTTGGACTGTTGTATTTTCATTCTCATTGGTCTCCATAAATTGTTTAATTTGATTTTTGATTTCCTGGTTTATCGAGTCATTCCTGAGCAGAATGGTTCTTAGTCTCCAAGTGTTTGAGTTTCTTCCAAATTTTTCCTTGTGGTTGAGTTCCAATTTCAGAGGGTTGTGGTCTGAGAATATGCACGGGATAATTTCAATCTTTTGGTATCGGCTGAGACCTGTCTTGTGTCCCAGAACATGGTCTATTCTTGAGAATGTTCCATGGGCATTAGAATAGAATGAGTATTCTTTGGTTCTGGGGTGAAGTGTTCTCTATATATCTAAGAGGTCCAACTCGTCGAGTATGGCATTCAAAGCCTTTGATTCTTTGCTTAGTTTTTCCCAGGGTGTTCTGTCTATTTCTGAGAGTGGAGTGTTGAGGTCCCCTACTATTAATGTATTTTATTTATATGTCTCTTTATTCTGGTTAAGAGTTGGCTTGTGTATCTTGGTGCTCCCCTGTTGGGGGCATATATATTTATAATTGTCATATCCACTTGTTGAATACTTCCTTTAAGAATAATATAGTGCCCTTCTGCGTCTCTAACTATAGTCTATAGTTTAAAATCCAGTTTATCTGATATGAGAATTGCTACCCGAGCTTTCTTTTGAGGTCCATTTGCGAGAAAGATGGTACTCCATCCCCTTACTCTCAGTCTGAATGCATCTTTGGGTTCGAAATGAGTCTCTTGTAGACAGCAAATGGATGGGTCATTTCTTTTTAGCCAAACTGCAACCCTGTGGCACTTTAAGGAAGAATTTAAACCATTAATATTAAGACTGAGTACTGAGAGATATGCTTTTAATGCTGCCATGTTGTCAGTAAAGTCTTTGTTTGTATTGGCTGTGACTTTCTGTTTTGTATCACTCTTGGGGCCTTTTTACTTTTATAGAACCCCCCGTAATATCTCCTGTAGGGCTGGTTTCGTGGTTACGAAATTGGTTAGTGACTGTCGATTCTGAAATGTCTTTATTTCTCCATCAATTCTGAATGACAGCCTTGCTGGATAAAGGATCCTTGGCTGCATGTTTTTCTCTGAAAGAGATTTAAAAATGCTCCCCCAACCCTTTCTCTCATTCCAGGTCTGTGTAGACAGGTCTGACGTAATTCTGATGCCTTTGCCTTGGTACGTGAGAAATTTCTTTGCCCTGGCCGCTTTCAATACTGTATCCTTGGATCTAATATTTGCGAAATGCACTATGACGTGACGTGGCGTAGGTTTGTCGTGGTTGAGCTTGGGAGGGGTCCTCTCTGCCTCTTGGACACGAATGTTTGTTTCCCTTGCTAGATTAGGGAAGTTTTCAGCTACAATTTGTTCAAATATCTCTTCTAGACCTCTGTTTTTCTCCACCCCCTCGGGGATGCCGAGGATTCTAACATTGGATCGTTTCGTTGAGTCAGTAATCTCCCGTAGCCAACATTCGTGGGCGTGGATTTTTTTAAGACCATCCTCTATTTTCATTTTTTCCTCTATTAACCCATCCTCCAATTCACTAACCCTTTCCTCTGCTTTGGTGACCCTGGCAGTCAGAGCCTCTAGTTTTGCCTGCATTTGGCTCATAGAATTTTTAATTTCTGTCAAATTCGCTCTCATTTATGCCCTTAGGGATTCTATATTCTCAGTAACATTTTCCTTAATACTTTTATCAAGTCTACTCATCTTGACCATTGTTACTCTGAATTCCATTTCTGATAATTTGGTTACATCCATATCCGTTACTTCTGTGGCAGAGGCCAGAGACTCACTGTCTTTTCTTTGTTGGGGGGGGCTTCTCCTTCTTGTCATTCTGATGAGGAGAGGTTGCGGGGTTTTCCAGAGCCCAAATTATTGACTGGGTCCCAGGCCGTGCCCCTTGTTTTATAGGGATCTTAGAGATGTGGGCTTCTTCTTTAAAGATTTTATTTATTTACTTATCTGAGAGAGGGAGACAGACAGTCAGCAAGAACGGAACAGAAGCAGGGGAGTGAGAGAGGAAGAAGCAGGCTCCCAGCAGAAGAGCCCGATGAGGGACTCCTTTCCGGAACGCTGGGATCACGCCCTAAGCCGGAGACAGGCGCTCAATGACTGCGCCACCCAGGCGCCTGGGGTTGTGGGCTTCTTGATTTTTCAGCCTGCCTTCTGTGTTCTGGGGGAGGGACCTGCCACGCCCATACTCAGGCAACCCTGTTTGGTTAGAGTCTCCGTGTCCCCCGCGAGGGGGGATGGGGATGGGGATGGGCACTCTCTGAGCTGGTATTTCCAGGCTTTTGTTCTCTGGCGGCTTTCCCTGGCGGTCAGCTATGCCTCTTCTGAGAGTCAGAGCAGCAGAGGCTGCATTGTCACAGAACAGAGGGATTGCGTCCCGTTCTCCACTGATGTTCTGGCCACTTTAACTCTGTTACTGTTGGTGCTGCTCAACCCTGCAGCGTCCCGGGATGTGCGCACCAACCCGGCGTCCCTGCCCTCACTTCCAGGGCCGGCGCATCTCTGTCCTTTGTGTTTCTAATGCCGCCAGCCACCGGCCGCCCCTGGCGCTCCCGGGTCTCCTGGTCTCAGTCTATGCCCGGTGAGCACACCAGGATTCCGGAGTTTCGTGAGAAGCCTGGTGGCGCGCGCACCCGGTTCAGGGTCTCAGTCTGCTGTTTCGCGGGTGCCGACCGCGAGTCCGCCCGCTCCCCCGTGCAGGTGGCCCGCCAGCCGCCAGCCGCCCCGCGCGCGCTTCGGGAGCTCCCGGTCTCAGTCTGGATCCCGTGAGCACACCGGGATTCCGGTGTTCCGGGAGATGCCTGGTGGAGCGCGTTCACGGTTCACCGGTCTCAGTCCACTCTCTCGCGGGTGCCCTCCATGAGTCCGCCCGCTCCCCCGTGCAGGTGGCTTCCGCTTTTCGGCGCCCAAACGCGGCGGCTCCCTCCCCCTTCCATTTATCTTCCGATATCTGTGCACGGTTTACAGCTCCCCTCTTGGTACCTCAATACTCAGCGCTGGAGATGTTCATTTGTAGAGATCCAGATGTATCTTCCTGCGTCTCAGGCTGATTCTGTGGTTATTTGGGCTGGTCTGTTACCTATCCAGCTCGACTCAGGGGACCGGCTGAAAAAGGGGTCCCCTACTCCTCCGCCATCTTAACCCCTCCTGCCTGGACCACAACTTCTTAATCTAGTCATCTGTTGAAGGGCATGTTGGCTCCTTCCACAATATAGCTATTGTGAACAGCCCTGCTATGAACATTGGGGTGCATATGGCCCTTCTCCTCACTACGTCTGTATCTTTGGTTTAAATACCCAGTAGTGCAATGGCTGGACACAGGGTAGCTCTATTTTTTTTTTTTTAAAGATTTTATTTATTTATGTGACAGAGAGACAGCCAGCGAGAGAGGGAACACAGCAGGGGGAGTGGGAGAGGAAGAAGCAGGCCCACAGCAGAAGAGCCTGATGTGGGACTCGATCCCGGATCGCCAGGATCACGCCCTGAGCCGAAGGCAGACGCTTTAACGACTGCGCCACCCAGGCGCCCCAGGGTAGCTCTATTTTTAATCTTTTAAGGGACCTCCAATCTTTTTCCAAAGAATACCAACTTGCATTCCCACCAACAATGTAGGAGGGATCCCCTTTCTCCACATCCTCTCTAACAATTGTTTCTTGCCTTGTCAATTTTTGCCATTCTAACTGGCTTAAGTTGGTATCTCCGTGTGATTTTGATATGAATTTCCCTGATGGCTAATGATTTTGAACATTTTTTAAAGTGTCTGTTAGCCATTTCTATGTCTTCACTGGAAAAGTGTCAGTTCATATCTTCTGCCCATTTTATGATGTTTATTTGTTTCTCACATATTGAGTTTGAGAACTTCTTTGTAGATCTTGGATACCTGTCTTTTCTCTGTAGTATCATTTGCAAATGTATTCTCCCATTCCGTGGGCTGCCTCTTTGGTTTTCTGTTTCCTTGGCTGTGCAACAGTTTTTATATTGATGAAATCCCACAAGTTCATTTTATCTTTTGTCTCTCTTGCCTTTGGAGATGTGTCATAAAAAAGGTTGCTGTGGCTGATGTCATAGAGGTTGCTGCCTATGCTCTTCTCTCGGATTTTGATGGATTTCTGTCTCACATTGAGGTCTTTCATCCATTTAGAGTTTATCTTTGTGTATGGTGTTAGGGAGTGGTCACATTTCATTCTTTTGCATGTAGCTGTCCAATTTCCCCAGCACCATGTATTGAAGAGACTGTCTTTTTTCCACTGGATGTTGTTTCCTGCTTTGTCAAAAATCAGTTGCCCAGAGTCGAGGGCCCATTTCTGGGTTCTCTATTCTGTTCCATTGGTCTATGTGTCTGCTTTTGTGCCAGTACCATGCTGTCTTTGTGATCACAGCTTTGTAGTGCAGCTTGAAATCTGGCATTGTGATGCCTCCAGCTTTGTTTTTCCTTTTCAACAATTCCTTGGCGATTCGGGGCCTTTTCTGGTTCCATACAAATTTAAGGGCTGTGTTTTCGAGTTCTTTGTAAAATGTCATCGGTATTTTGATCGGGATAGCATTGAAAGTGTAGATTGCTCTGGGTAGCATGGACATTTTAACTATGTTAATTCTTCCGATCCATGAGCATGGAGTATTTTTCCATCTCTTTGTGTCTTCCTCTATGTCTTTCAAAAGTGATTTATAGTTTCTAGAATATAGGTCCTTTACGTCTCTGGTTAATTCCTAGGTAACATATGGTTTTTGGTGCTATTGTAAATGGGCTGGATTCCCTAATTTCTCTTTCTTCAGTCTCATTATTCGTGTATAGAAATGCAACTGATTTCTGAGCATTGATTTTCTATCCCACCCCATTACTGAATTGCTCTATAACTTCTCATATTTTGCGCGTGTATTCTATTGGGTTTTCCATATAGAGTATCATGTCATCTGTGAAGAGAGACATTTTGACTTCTTTGCTGATTTGGATACCTTTTATCCCTTTTTGTTGTCTGCTGTTGCAAGGACTTCTAGTACTATGTTGAATAATAGTGGCGAGAGTGGGCATCCTTGTTGAGTTCCTGATCTTAAGGGAAAGGCTTCCAGCTTTTCCCCCATTGAGAATATTTTCTGTAGCCTTTCCATAGATGGCTTTTATGAGATTGAGAAATGAACCCTCTATTCCTACACTCTGAAGGGTTTTAATCAGGAAAGGATGCTGTATTTTGTCAAATGTTTTTTCTGGATCAGTTGAGGGGATCATATGGTTCCTGAGTCTTTTCTTGTTGATATGATGTATCACGCTGATCGATTTGCGAATATTGAACCACGCTTTCATCCCAGGGATGAATCCCACTTGTTCATGATGGATAATCGTTTTAATGTACTGTTGGATTCTATTAGCCAGAATCTGGTTGAGGATTTTGGCATCTATATTCATTAGGGAAATTGGTCTGTAATTCTTCTTTTTGAGGGGGTCTTTGCCTGTTTTGCGGATCAAGGTAATATTGGCCTCATAGAATGAGTTTGGTAGCTTTCCTTCTGTTTCTATTTTTGGAAATAGCTTTAGGAGAATAGGTATTATTTCTTCTTTGAATGATTGGTAGAATTCCCCAGGAAAACCGTCCGGGCCTGGAGTTTTGTTATTTGGAAGGTTGTTTATCACTGGCTCAATCTATTCACTGGCTTGGATGGCTATGTATTTCCCCATTAGGACTGCCTTTGCAGTATCCCATAGGTTTTGGACCATTGTGTTTTCATTCCCGTTGGTCTCCATAAATTGTTTAAATATATTTTTGATTTCCTGGTTCATTGGGTCATTCCTGAGCAGGATGGTTCTTAGTTTCCAAGTGTTTGAGTTTTTTTCCAAAATCTTCCTTGTTTTTGAGTTCCAATTTCAGAGTGTTGTGCTCTGAGAATATGCACGGGATAATTTCAATCTTTTGGTATCAGTTGAGACCTGATTTGTGTCCCAGAACATGGTCTAATCTTGAGAATGTTCCATGGGCATTAGAATAGAATGAGTATTCTTTGGTTCTGGGGTACAGTGTTCTATATATATCTATGAGGTCTATCTCATCTAGCATGGCATTCAAAGCTCTTGTTTCTATGTTGGTTTTCTGCTCTGGTGCTCTGTCTGTTGCTGATAGTGGAGTGTTGAGGTTCCTACTATTAATGTATTTTTATCTATATATCTCTTTATTCCGGTTAAGAGTTGGCTTGTGTATCTTGCTGCTCCCCTGTTTGGGGGCATATATATTTATAATTGTCATATCCACTTGTTGGATACATCCTTTAAGAATAATATAGTGCCCTTATGTGTCTCTAACTATAGTCTTTAGTTTCAAATCCAATCTGTCTGACATGAGAATTGCTACCCCAGCTTTCTTTTCAGGTCCATTGGCGTGAAAGATGGTATTCCATCCTTTTAGTCTGAATGTATCTTTAGGTTCAAAATGAGTGTTTGTAGACAGCAAATGGATGGCTCATGTCTTTTTATCCAATCAGCAACCCTGTGGTGTTTTATGGGAGCATTTAGGCCATTTACATTGAGACGGATTATTGAGAGATGTGATTTTAATGATGCCATATTGCCAGTAAAGTCTTTGTTTCCATAGATTGTGACTTTATGTTCTATATCACTCTTGGGGCCTTTTTACTTTTTTTTTTTTTTTTTTTTTTTTTTTTTTTTTTTTTATTAATAATGATTTTTTATTATATTATGTTAGTCACCATACAGTACATCCCCGGTTTTCGATGTAAGGCTCGATGATTCATTAGTTGTGTATAACACCCAGTGCACCATGCAATATGTGCCCTCCTTACTACCCATCACCGGTCTATCCCATTCCCCCACCCCCCTCCCCTCTGTAGCCCTCAGTTTGTTTCTCATAGTCCATAGTCTCTCATGTTTCATTCCCCCTTCTGATTACCCCCCCTTTCTTTATCCCTTTCTTCCCCTACTGATCATTCTAGTTCTTATGTTCCATAGATGAGAGAAATCATATGATAGTTGTCTTTCTCTGCTTGACTTATTTCACTAAGCATTATCTCCTCCAGTGCCGTCCATGTTGTAGCAAATGTTGAGAACTCATTCTTTCTGATTGCTGAGTAATATTCCATTGTATATATGGACCACAACTTCTTAATCCAGTCATCTGTTGAAGGGCATCTCGGCTCCTTCCACGATTTAGCTATTGTGGACATTGCTGCTATGAACATTGGGGTGCATATGGCCCTTCTCTTCACTACGTCTGTATCTTTGGGGTAAACACCCAGTAGTGCAATGGCTGGATCATAGGGTAGCTCAATTTTTAACTTTTTAAGGGACCTCCACACGGTTTTCCAGAGTGGCTGTACCAACTTGCATTCCCACCAACAATGTAGGAGGGATCCCCTTTCTCCACATCCTCTCCAACAATTGTTGTTTCTTGCCTTGTCTATTTTTGCCATTCTAACTGGCGTAAGGTGGTATCTCAGTGTGGTTTTGATTTGAATTTCCTTGATGGCTAATGATTTTGAACATTTTTTCATGTGTCTGTTAGCCATTTGTATGTCTTCATTGGAAAAGTGTCTGTTCATATCTTCTGCCCATTTTTTGATTTGTTTATTTGTTTCTCGTGTATTGAGTTTGAGAAGTTCTTTGTAGATCTTGGATACCAGTCCTTTATCTGTAGTGTCATTTGCAAATATATTCTCCCATTCCGTGGGCTGCCTCTTAGTTTTTCTGACTGTTTCCTTGGATGTGCAGAAACTTTTAATCTTGATGAAGTCCCATAAATTCATTTTATCTTTTGTTTCTTTTGCCTTTGGGGATGTGTCATGAAAAAGGTTGCTTAGGCTGATGTCGTAGAGGTTGCTGCCTATGTTCTCCTCTAGAATTTTGATGGATTCCTGTCTCACATCGAGGTCTTTCATCCATTTGGAGTTTATTTTTGTGTATGGTGTGAGATAGTGGTCAAGTTTCATTCTTTTGCACGTAGCTGTCCAATTTTCCCAGCACCATTTATTGAAGAGACTGTCTTTTTCCCACCGGATGTTTTTTCCTGCTTTATCAAATATTAGTTGCCCAAAGAGCTGAGGGTCCATTTCTGGGCTCTCTATTCTGTTCCATTGGTCTATGTGTCTGTTTTTGTGCCAGTACCATGCTGTCTTTGTGATCACAGCTTTGTAGTACAGCTCGAAATCCGGCATTGTGATGCCCCCAGCTTTGTTTTTCCTTTTCAACAGTTCCTTGGAGATTCGGGGTCTTTTCTGGTTCCATACAAATTTAAGGACTATTTGTTCCAGTTCTTTGAAAAACGTTCTCGGTATTTTGATCGGGATAGCATTGAAAGTGTAGATTGCTCTGGGTAGCATGGACATTTTAACTATGTTAATTCTTCCGATCCATGAGCATGGAATATCTTTCCATCTTTTTATGTCTTCCTCAATGTCTTTTAAGAGTGATTTATAGTTTCTAGAATAAAGGTCCTTTACATCTCTGGTTAAGTTAATTCCAAGGTAACGTATGGTTTTTGGTGCTATTGTAAATGGGATGGATTCCCTGATTTCTCTTTCTTCGTTCTCGTTATTCGTGTACAGAAATGCAACTGATTTCTGAGCATTGATTTTGTATCCCGCCACGTTACTGAATTGCTCTATAACTTCTAATAGTTTGGGAGTGGCTTCTTTTGGGTTTTCCATATAGAGTATCATGTCGTCTGCGAAGAGAGACATTTTGACTTCTTCTTTGCCGATTTGAATACCTTTGATCCCTTTTTGTTGTCTGATTGCTGTTGCAAGGACTTCTAGTACTATGTTGAATAATAGTGGCGAGAGTGGGCATCCTTGTCGTGTTCCTGATCTTAAGGGAAAGGCTTCCAGCTTTTCCCCATTGAGAATAATATTTGCAGTAGGCTTTTCATAGATGGCTTTTATGAGATTGAGAAATGTACCTTCTATTCCTACACTCTGAAGGGTTTTAATCAGGAAAGGATGCTGTATTTTGTCAAATGCTTTTTCGGCATCGATTGAGAGGATCATATGGTTCTTGAGTCTTTTCTTGTTGATATGATGTATCACGCTGATTGATTTGCGAATATTGAACCACGCTTGCATCCCAGGTATGAATCCCACTTGATCGTGGTGGATAATCCTTTTAATGAACTGTTGGATTCTATTAGCAAGTATCTTGTTGAGGATTTTGGCGTCCATATTCATTAGGGAAATCGGTCTGTAATTCTCCTTTTTGAGGGGGTCTTTGCCTGGTTTGGGGATCAATGTAATATTGGCCTCATAGAATGAGTTTGGTAGCTTTCCTTCTGTTTCTATTTTTTGAAAAAGCTTTAGGAGAATAGGTATTATTTCTTCTTTGAATGTTTGGTAGAATTCCCCAGGAAAACCGTCCGGGCCTGGAGTTTTGTTATTTGGAAGGTTGTTTATCACTGACTCAATTTCTTCATAATTAATTGGCCTGTTTAAGAAATCAATTTCTTCCGGTTTCAATCTTGGTAGTTTATAGGTTTCCAGGAAGGATTCCATCTCTTCCAGATTGCTTAGTTTATTGGCATATAGCTGTTGATAAAAATTTCTAATAATCCTTCCAATTTCAATGGTGTTCGTCGTGACCTCTCCTTTTTCATTCATAATTTTAATAATCTGGGTCCTTTCTCTTTTCTTTTGGATAAGTCTTGCCAGTGGTCTGTCAATTTTATTGATTCTCTCCAAGAACCAGCTTCTAGTCCTGTTGATCTGCTCTACTGTACTTCTGGTTTCTGCTTGATTGATTTCAGCTTTAATTTTGGTCAACTGCTTCCTTGTGCGTGGATTAGGCCTGTCCCTCTGTTGCTGTTCCAGCTTCTTGAGGTGAGAATATAAAAACTGCATTTTAGATTTTTCTATTCTTTTGAGTGAGGCTTGGATGGCTATGTATTTCCCCCTTAGGACTGCCTTTGCAGTATCCCATAGGTTTTGGACTGTTGTATTTTCATTCTCATTGGTCTCCATAAATTGTTTAATTTGTTTTTTGATTTCCTGGTTTATCGAGTCATTCCTGAGCAGGATGGTTCTTAGTCTCCAAGTGTTTGAGTTTCTTCCAAATTTTTCCTTGTGGTTGAGTTCCAATTTCAGAGCGTTGTGGTCTGAGAATATGCAGGGGATAATTTCAATCTTTTGGTATCGGCTGAGACCTGTTTTGTGTCCCAGAACATGGTCTATTCTTGAAAATGTTCCATGGGCATTAGAATAGAATGAGTATTCTTTGGTTCTGGGGTGTAGTGTTCTATATATATCTAAGAGGTCCAACTCGTCGAGTATGGCATTCAAAGCCTTTGATTCTTTGCTTAGTTTTTGCCAGGGTGTTCTGTCTATTTCTGAGAGTGGAGTGTTGAGGTCCCCTACTATTAATGTATTTTTATCTATATGTCTCTTTATTCTGGTTAAGAGTTGCCTTGTGTATCTTGCTGCTCCCCTGTTGGGGGCATATATATTTATAATTGTCATATCCACTTGTTGAATACTTCCTTTAAGAATAATATAGTGCCCTTCTGCATCTCTAACTATAGTCTGTAGTTTAAAATCCAATTTATCTGATATGAGAATTGCTACCCCAGCTTTCTTTTGAGGTCCATTTGCGTGAAAGATGGTACTCCATCCCCTTACTCTCAGTCTGAATGCATCTTTGGGTTCGAAATGAGTCTCTTGTAGACAGCAAATGGATGGGTCATTTCTTTTTATCCAATCTGCAACCCTGTGGCGTTTGAAACCAGAATTTAAACCATTAATGTTCAGGCTGAGAACTGAGAGATATGCTTTTAATTCTGCCATGTTGTCAGTAAAGTCTTTGTTTGTATTGGCTGTGACTTTCTGTTTTGTATCACTCTTGGGGCCTTTTTACTTTTATAGAACCCCCCGTAATACCTCCTGTAGGGCTGGTTTCGTGGTTACGAAATTGGCTAGTGACTGTCGATTCTGAAATGTCTTTATTTCTCCATCAATTCTGAATGACAGCCTTGCTGGATAAAGGATCCTTGGCTGCATGTTTTTCTCTGAAAGAGCTTTAAAAATGCTCCCCCAACCCTTTCTCTCATTCCAGGTCTGTGTAGACAGGTCTGATGTAATTCTGATGCCTTTGCCTTGGTACGTGAGAAATTTCTTTGCCCTGGCCGCTTTCAATACTGTATCCTTGGATCTCATATTTGCGAGTTGCACTATGACGTGACGTGGTGTAGGTCTGTCATGGTTGAGCTTGGGAGGGGTCCTCTCTGCCTCTTGGACACGAATTTTTGTTTCCCTTGCTAGATTAGGGAAGTTTTCAGCTACAATTTGTTCAAATATCTCTTCTAGACCTCTGTTTTTCTCCACCCCCTCGGGGATGCCGATGATTCTAACATTGGATCGTTTCGTTGAGTCAGTAATCTCCCGTAGCCAACATTCGTGGGCGTGGATTTTTTTAAGACCATCTTCTATTTTTAATTTTTCCTCTATTAACCCATCCTCCAATTCACTAACCCTTTCCTCCGCTTCCGTGACCCTGGCGGTCAGAGCCTCTAGTTTTGCCTGCATTTGGCTCATAGAATTTTTAATTTCTGTCAAATTCGCTCTCATTTCCTCCCTTAGGGATTGTATATTCTCAGTAATATTTTCCTGAATACTTTTTTCAAGTCTACTCATTATCTTGACCATTGTTACTCTGAATTCCATTTCTGATAATTTGGTTACATCCATATCCGTTACTTCTGTGGCAGAGGCCCCTGACTCACTGTCCTTTCTTTGCTGGGGGGGGCTTCTCCTTCTTGTCATTCTGATGAAGAGAGGTTGCGGGGTTTCCAGAGCCCAAAATTATTGACTGGGTCCCAGGCCGTGCCCCTTGTTTTATAGGGATCTTAGAGATGTGGGCTTCTTCTTTAAAGATTTTATTTATTTACTTATCTGAGAGAGGGAGACAGACAGCAAGAACGAAACAGAAGCAGGGGAGTGAGAGAGGAAGAAGCAGGCTCCCAGCGGAGGAGCCCGATGAGGGACTCCTTTCCGGAACGCTGGGATCACGCCCTAAGCTGAAGGCAGGCGCTCAATGACTGCGCCACCCAGGCGCCTGGGTTGTGGGCTTCTTGATTTTTCAGCCTGCCTTCTGTGTTCTGGGGGAGGGGCCTGCCGCGCCGATACTCAGGCAACCCTGTTTGGGTAGAGTCTCCGTGCCCCTGCGAGGGAGGATGGGGATGGGCACTCTCTGAGCCGGTATTTCCAGGCTTTTGTTCTCTGGCGGCTTTCCCTGGCGGCCGGCTATGCCTCTTCTGAGGGTCAGAGCAGCAGCGGCTGCATTGTCGCAGAACAGAGGGATTGCAGCCCGTTCTCCACTGATGTTCTGGCCACTTTAACTCTGTTACTGTTGGTGCTGCTCAACCCTGCGGCGTCCCGGGATGTGCGCACCAACTCGGCGACCCTGCCCTCACTTCCAGGGCCGGCGCGTCTCTGTCCTTTGTGTTTCTAATGCCGCCAGCCACCGGCCGCCCCGTCTCTGTCCTTTGTGTTTCTAATGCCGCCAGCCACCGGCCGCCCCGCGCGTTCCCGGGTCTCCCGGTCTCAGTCTATGCCCGGTGAGCACACCGGAGTTTCGTGAGAAGCCTGGTGGCGCGCGCACCCGGTTCAGGGTCTCAGTCTGCTGTTTCGCGGGTGCCGACCGCGAGTCCGCCCGCTCCCCCGTGCAGGTGGCCCGCCAGCCGCCAGCCGCCAGCCGCCCCGCGCGCGCTCCGGGAGTTCCCGGTCTCAGTCTGGATCCCGTGAGCACACCGGGATTCCGGTGTTCCGGGAGATGCCTGGTGGCGCGCGCGTTCACGGCTCACCGGTCTCAGTCCGCTCTCTCGCGGGTACCCTCTGTGTGTCTTCCCGCTCCCCCGTGCAGGTGGCTGCCGCTTCCCGGCGCCCAAACACGGCGGCTCCCTCCCCCTTCCGTTTATCTTCCGATATCCGTGCACGGTTTACAGCTCCCCTCTTGGTACCTCAATACTCAGCGCTGGAGATGTTCATTTGTAGAGATCCAGATGCATCATCCTGCGTCTCAGGCTGATTCCGTGGTTATTTAGGCTGGTCTGGTACCTATCCAGCTCGACTCAGGGGACCGGCTGAAAAAGGGGTCCCCTACTCCTCCGCCATCTTAACTCCCCTGGGGCCTTTTTACTTTTATAGAACCCCCCCCCCTTAATATCTCCTGTAGGGCTGATTTTGTGGTTAAAAAAATTGGTCAATGACCACGATTCTGGAAGGTCTTTATTTCTCCATCAATTCTGAATGACAGCCTTGCTGGATAAAGAATCCTTGGCTGCATGTTTTTCTCTGAAAGAGATTTAAAAATGCCCCCCAACCCTTTATCTCATTCCAGGTCTGTGTAGAGAGGTCAGACGTAATTCTGATATCTTTGCCTTGGTACGTGAGAAATTTCTTTGCCCTGGCCGCTTTCAATACTGTATCCTTGGATCTAATATTTGCGAAATGCACTATGACGTGACGTGGCATGGGTTTGTCGTGGTTGAGCTTGGAAGGGGTCCTCTCTGCCTCTTGGACACGAATGTTTGTTTCCCTTGCTAGATTAGGGAAGTTTTCAGCTACAATTTGTTCAAATATCTCCTCTAGACCTCGGTTTTTCTCTACGTCCTCAGGAATGCCGATGATTCTGACACTGGAACGTTTTATTGAGTCAGTCATTTCCCGTAACCTACATTTCTGTGTGTGGATTTTTTTGAGTCCAGATTCTCTTTTAGCTTTTTCCTCTACTAACCCATCTTCCAATTCGCTGATACGTCCTTCTGCCTCATTCACCCTGGCCAACAGAGCCTCTAGTTTTGACTGCATTTGGCTCCTAGAATTTTTAATTTCTGCCAGATTCGCTCACATTTCTGCCCTTAGAGATTCTATGTTCTCATTAACAATTTTGTCAATATTTTTTTCAAGTCTACAAATCATCTTGACCATTGTTACTCTGAATTCCATTTCTGATAATTTGGTTATATCCATATCCATAAGTTCTGTGGCAGAGGCCACAAACTCATTGTCTTTTCTTTGCTGGGGGGGGGGAACTTCTCCTCATCATTCAGATGAGGAGAGGTTGTGGTGTTGTCCAGAGCCCAAATTATTGACCACGACCCAGGCCGTGCGCCCTTGTTTTATAGGGATCTTAGGTATGGGGGCTTCTTGATTTTTCAGCCTGCCTTCTGAGGTAGGGGCCTGCCGTGCCGATACTTGGGCAACCCTGTTTGGGTAGAGTCTCTGTGTACCCTGCGAAGGGGGATGGGGGTGGGTACACTGTGAGCCGGTCTTTCCAGGCTTCTTTTCTCTGGTGGCTTTCCCTGGTGGTTTGCTGTGCTTCTTCTGAGAGTCAGAGCAGCAGTGGCCGAATCTCAGCCTCTGTCTCAGAACAGATGGATTGCGGACCATTCTCCACTGATGTTCTGGCCACTTTAACTCTGTTTCTGTTGGTGCTGCTCAACTCTGCACTGTCCAGGATGTGAGCCCCACACCTGGCTTCCCAGCTCTCACCTACAGGGCCAGTGTCTCTCTGTCTGTGTTTCTAACACCGCCAGCCGCCCCTGCATGCTCCAGGAGCTTTATGTGTCTCTTTCTTACACACATTTGCACAAGCTTCCGTTTTCATGACAGAGGACTGTGAGATGCCAGATGGTTTCTCTACGGTGTTCCTTCGTAGATTCAGTACATGGCACTTTCCTTATGTTTTCTTAGGCACTTGTACAAACGGTTTCATCAAGACTGAAGACGTGACTTCAAAGATGGCTTCGGTACAATGTTCTTTCCTAAAGTTGGTTCACCTCCCTTTCCTTATGCTTTTATTCCCAATCAGACACATGCTTCCATCATCATGACAGATTATGGGACTTGGAAAACCCTTTCCATACCCTCTTTTTCCTGAGATTACGTCTATGGCTGTTTCCTTAAGGTTCAACACACGTATTGGTAAACCCTGCTGTTTTCACTGATCAATGTTGCCTTGTCTCTACAAAAACATGGTTCGCTGAATTGACTGATGGCACTTTCCTTTCGTTTTCACACAACTTTTGAAGGGCTTTCCTCCTCATGACTGATGTGAGTTGAGAGATGCTTTCCTTGTAGTGTTCTTACATGGTTCAACAAAAGGCATTATCTTGATGCTTGCAGGCACAGTTTTGTACAATGCTCCCAATTCATGACACCAGATGTGAGGTGCAAGACGCTTTTATATAGAGTGTTCTCTCCTTGAGTAAAGTAGGTGTCCCTTTCCCTATGCATTTGTAGACACTTTCGAAAATCTTGACATCTTCCTGACAGAAGATGTGACTTGGATGAGGGTGTCCATTTGGTGTTCTGACTGAGATTTGGGTATATTGTTCTTTCCTTAAGGTTCAACGCACGTATTGGACAACGCATATATATTCCTGGGTCACCATGTTACTTCGATGTTGCCTATCAACACTGACCTGGTACTCACAACTACTTAGGACCTCTCCTTATGCTTTCACTCACACTTCTGCATGTACTTCCATCTTCATTACAGAAGATGTGAGTTGGGAGATCTTTTCCAAGGGTGTTCTTACCTGAGCATACAGCATGTTCCTTAGGTTTTCATACAGTTTTGGAACATACATCCATCTTCATGAAGGTAGTTGTGATTTGGAAGGTTGTCTCTAGATGGTGCTCTTTCTTAGTGTTAAGCATATGGCACTTCTCTTACGGTTCAACAGAGAGATTTGAAAATCTCTCTTCATACATCAGGATGTTTGAAATCTCTTCCTCTATATAGAACATTGGTGCTCAGAGTCGAGTAAATGGCATTTCTTTACACATTCCCTCACCCTTTAGCCAATGCTTCCAGGGTCATGTGAAAAGATGTTTCAGAGGGTATTCTATGGAGTTCTCTTGTAAAGTTAAGCATACGATAATTCCCTTAAGCTGAGAAACACTCTCTTGTATATGCTTCCAGCTTCATGAAAGAACACGTGCCTTTAAAGATGGATTAGGTACTGTCCTTTTTTGGAGCCATGTCTCTGCCACTTTCCTTATGTTTTCACCACTACGTTGCAAACATTTTCGTCTTCATGACAGAAGTCATGGTTTGTAACATGCTATCTACCCAGTGCTCTCACCTACTAAGTTTATGGCACTTTCCTTAAGTTTCAACACATAGGGAAGAAAACCCTGGTTGATCCATTTGTCAGGAGGTGGGTTCGATATCGTTTTCTATCTAGACAGATTTGGTTCTCAGAATTAAGTAGACAGCCCTTTCTCTACGTGCTTGCACACACTCTTGCCAAGGCTTCCATCTTCACAACAGAAGTTGTGAGTTGAGACATGATGTCTATACAGTGTTCTTCTATAGAGTGAGGCAACGCGCTTTATGCATCTCTTTTTGTACACACTTTTTCACATGCTTCCTTTTTCATGCCAGAAGACAGTGAGATGCAGGGCGCCTGGGTGGAACAGCAGTTAAGCGTCTGCCTTCAGCCAGGGCGTGATCCCGGCATTGTGGGATCAAGCCCCACATCAGGCTCCTCCGCTGTGAGCCTGCTTCTTCCTCTCCTACTCCCCCTGCTTGTGTTCCCTCTCTCACTGGCTGTTTTGCTGTCAAATTAATAAATGAAATCTTAAAACAAAAGAAAAAGAAGGGTTGCAGATTGGATAAAAAGAAATGACCCATCCATTTGCTGTCTACAAGAGACTCATTTCGAACCCAAAGATGCATTCAGACTGAGAGTAAGGGGATGGAGTACCATCTTTCACGCAAATGGACTTCAAAAGCAAGCTGGGGTAGCAATTCTCATATCAGATAAACTGGACTTTAAACTACAGACTATTGTTAGAGATGCAGAAGGGCACTATATTATTCTTAAAGGAAGTATTCAACAAGTGGATATGACAATTATAAATATATATGCCCCCAACAGGGGAGCACCAAGATACACAAGCCAACTCTTAACCAGAATAAAGAGACATATAAATAAAAATACATTAATAGTAGGGGAACTCAACACTCCACTCTCAGAAATAGACAGAACACCCCGGCAAAAACTAAGCAAAGAATCAAAGGCTTTGAATGCCATACTCGACGAGTTGGACCTCATAGATATATATAGAACACTACACCCCAGAACCAAAGAATACTCATTCTATTCTAATGCCCGTGGAACATTCTCAAGAATAGACCATGTTCTGGGACACAAAACAGGTCTCAACCGATACCAAAAGATTGAAATTATCCTGTGCATATTCTCAGACCACAACGCTCTGAAATCGAAACTCAACCACAAGGAAAAATTTGGAAGAAACTCAGACACCTGGAGACTAAGAACCATCCTGCTCCGGAATGACTCGATAAACCAGGAAATCAAAAATCAAATTAAACAATTTATGGAGACCAATGGGAATGAAAATACAACAGTTCAAAAACCTATGGGATACTGCAAAGGCAGTCCTAAGGGGGAAATACATAGCCATCCAAGCCTCACTCAAAAGAATAGAAAAATCTAAAATGCAGTTTTTATATTCTCACCTCAAGAAGCTGAAACAGCAACAGAGGGACAGGCCTAATCCACGCACGAGGAAGCAGTTGACCAAAATTAGAGCTGAAATCAATCAAGCAGAAACCAGAAGTACAGTAGAGCAGATCAACAGGACTAGAAGCTGGTTCTTTGAGAGAATCAATAAAATTGACAGACCACTGGCAACGCTCATCCAAAAGAAAAGAGAAAGGACCTGAATATTAATATTATGAATGAAAAAGGAGAGGTCACGATGAACACCATTGAAATTGGAAGGATTATTAGAAATTTTTATCAACAGCTATATGCCAATAAACTAAGCAATCCGGAAGAGATGGAATCCTTCCTGGAAACCTATAAACTACCAAGATTGAAAGAGGAAGAAATTGATTTCTTAAACAGGCCAATTAATGATGAAGAAATTGAGTCAGTGATAAACAACCTTCCAAATAACAAAACTCCAGGCCCGGACGGTTTTCCTGGGGAATTCTACCAAACATTCAAAGAAGAAATAATACCTACTCTCCTAAAGCTATTTCAAAAAATAGAAACAGAAGGAAAGCTACCAAACTCATTCTATGAGGCCAATATTACCTTGATCCCCAAACCAGGCAAAGACCCCCTCAAAAAGGAGAATTACAGACCGATTTCCCTAATGAATATGGACGCCAAAATCCTCAACAAGATACTTGCTAATAAAATCCAACAGTACATTAAAAGAATTACCCATCACGATCAAGTGGGATTCATACCTGGGATGCAAGCGTGGTTCAATATTCGCAAATCCATCAGCGTGATATATCATATCAACAAGAAAAGACTCAGGAACCATATGATCCTCTCAATCGATGCCGAAAAAGCATTTGACAAAATACAGCATCCTTTCCTGATTAAAACCCTTCAGAATGTAGGAATAGAGGGTACATTTCTCAATCTCATAAAAGCCATCTATGAAAAGCCTACTGCAAATATTATTCTCAATGGGGAAAAGCTGCAAGCCTTTCCCTTAAGATCAGGAACTCGACAAGGATGCCCACTCTCGCCACTATTATTCAACATCGTACTGGAAGTCCTTGCAACAGCAATCAGACGACAAAAAGGGATCAAAGGTATTCAAATCGGCAAAGAAGAAGTCAAAATGTCTCTCTTTGCAGATGACATGATACTCTATATGGAAAACCCAAAAGAAGCCACTCCCAAACTATTAGAAGTTATAGAGCAATTCAGTAATGTGGTGGGATACAAAATTAATGCTCAGAAATCAGTTGCATTTCTGTACACGAATAACGAGACTGAAGAAAGAGAAATTAGGGAATCCATCCCATTTACAATAGCACCAAAAACCGTACGTTACCTTAGAATTAACCAGAGACGTAAAGGACCTATATTCTAGAAACTATAAATCACTCTTGAAAGACATTAAGGAAGACATAAAAAGATGGAAAGGTATTCCATGCTCAAGGATCAGAAGAATTAACATAGTTAAAATGTCCATGCTACCCAGAGCCATCTACACTGTCAATGCTATCCCGATCAAAATACTGAGGACATTTTTCAAAGAACTGGAACAAATAGTCCTTAAATTTGCATGGAAACAGAAAAAGCCATGAATCTCCAAGGAACTGTTGAAAAGGAAAAATAAAGCTGGGGGCATCACAATGCCAGATTTCGAGCTGTACTACAAAGCTGTGATCACAAAGACAGCATGGTACTGGCACAAAAGCAGACACATAGACCAATGGAACAGAATAGAGAACAGAGAAATGGACCCTCGGCTCTTTGTGCAGCTAATATTTGAGCAAGGAGGAAAAAACATCCGGTGGGAAAAAAGTCTCTTCAATAAATGGTGCTGGGAAAATTGGACAGCTACATGCAAAAGAATGAAACTTGACCACTCTCTCACACCATACACAAAAATAAACTCCAAATGGATGAAAGACCTCGATGGGAATCCATCAAAATTCTAGAGGAGAACATAGGCAGCAACCTCCACGACATCGGCCAAAACAACCTTTTTCATGATACATCCCCAAAGGCAAGAGAAACAAAAGATACAATGAATTTATGGGACTTCATCAAGATTAAAAGTTTGGCACAGTCAAGGAAACAGTCAGAAAATCAAAGAGGCAGCCCACGGAATGGGAGAAGATATTTGCAAATGACACTACAGATAAAGGACTGGTATCCAAGATCTACAAAGAACTTCTCAAACTCAGTACACGAGAAACAAATAAACAAATCAAAAAATGGGCAGAAGATATGAACAGACACTTTTCCAATGAAGACATACAAATGGCTAACAGACACATGAAAAAATGTTCAAAATCATTAGCCATCAAGGAAATTCAAATCAAAACTTCACTGAGATACCACCTTACGCCAGTTAGAATGGCAAAAATAGACAAGGCAAGAAACAATTGTTGGAGAGGATGTGGAGAAAGGGGATCCCTCCTACATTGTTGGTGGGAATGCAAGTTGGTACAGCCACTCTGGAAAACAGTGTGGAGGTCCCTTAAAAAGTTAAAAATTGAGCTACCTTATGATCCAGCCATTGCACTACTGGGTGTTTACCCCAAAGATACAGACGTAGTGAAGAGAAGGGCCATATGCACCCCAATGTTCACAGCAGCAATGTCCACAATAGCTAAATCGTGGAGGGAGCCGAGATGCCCTTCAACAGATGACTGGATTAAGAAGTTGTGGTCCATACATACAATGGAATATTACTCAGCTATCAGAAAGAACGAGTTCTCAACATTTGCTACAACATGGATGGCACTGGAGGAGCTAATGCTAAGTGAAATAAGTCAAGCAGAGAAAGACAACTATCATATGATTTCTCTCATCTATGGAACAAAAGAACTAGGAAGATCGGTAGGAGAAGAAAGGAATAAAGAAAGGGGGGGTAATCAGAAGGGGGAATGAAACATGAGAGACTATGGACTATGAGAAACAAACTGAGGGCCTCAGAGGGGAAGGGGGTGGGGGAATGGGATAGACCGGTGATGGGTGGTAAGGAGGGCACGTATTGCATGGTGCACTAGGTGTTATACGCAACTAATGAATCATCAAGCCTTACATTGGAAACTGGGGATGCACTGTATGTTGACAAACATAATAAAACATTAAAAAAAGAAAAAAAAAGAAAAACTGTGAGATGCAAGATGCTTTCTCTATGGTGTTCTTTCAGAGAGTTCAGTATATGGCACTTTCCTTATGTTTTCTTAGACGCCTGTTGAAATGCTTTCATCTTCATGATCGAATACGTGAGGTGAAAGATGGCTTCGATACAATATTCTGTCTTAAATATTCGTTATTGGCCCTTTCCCTATGCTTTCATTCCCACTCTGAAACATTCTTCCATCATCATGACAGACGACGGGAGTTGGAAGACTGTTTCCATGCACTCCTATTACTGAGAGTTACATCTGGGGCTGTTTCCTTAAGTGAACCTTAAGGAAACACATATAGGGAAGCCCTAGTGTCTTCACTGATCAAAGTTGCCGTCTCTCTACACAAACTCTTTAGCTAATTGACTGATTGCACTTTCTTTTTGTTTTCACACAACCTTTTCGAACGGCTTTCATCCTCATGAAAGAAGTGAGTTGAGTGATGCTTTCTGTGTAGTATTATTACAGTTTTAAACGAAGTGCATTATCTTGATGCTCGCAGGCACTGTTTTGCACAATGCTCCCACTTCATGAGAAAAGATGTGAGGTGCAAGATGCTTTTAGATAGAGTATTCTCTCCTAGTGTAAAGTAGGTGACATCTTCCTTATGCATTCGTAGACACTTGAAAAACTTGCGATCATCCTCACAGAAGCTGTGACTTGGAAGATGGTGTCCATTCGGTGTTCTGACTGAGATTTGTATATAGTGCCCTTTTCCTTAAGGTTCAAGGCACGTGCTGGACAACGGGTGTATATTCATGGGTCACCATGTTACTTCGATGTTGCCTTCTGTCAACACGGAGTTGTTTCTCACAACTACTTAGATAGGACCTCTCCTTATGCTTTCACTTGCACTTCTGCAAGTACTCCCATCTTCATTACAGAAGATGTGAGTTGAAAGATTTTTTCCAAGGGTGTTCTTACCTGAGCATACAGAATGTTCCTTAGGTTTCATGCAGATTTTGGAACATACATCCACCCTCATGAACTTGATTTGGAAAGTTGTCTCCAGATGGTGCTCTTTAATAGTGCTAAGCGTATGGCACTTCTTTTACCATTCAACACAGATATTTGAAAAAGCTTCTCTCTTCGTGCATCAGGATGTTTGAAGTTTCATTCTCTATACAGAACCTTGGTGCTCAGAGTGGAGTAAACGTCATTTCTTTACAAGTTCCTTTACCCTTGAGCCAATGCTTTCAGCCTCATGAGAAAAGATCTGAGTTTCAGACAGTGTCCTACGGATTTCCCTCATAAAGTTAAGCGTACGATAATTCCCTTATGCTGAGAAACACTTCTGAGAATGCTTCCAACTTCGTAAAAGAAGATGTGCCTTGAAGGATGGATTCGGTACGGTCGTTTCTTGAAGCTAAGTCTCTGCCACTTTCCTTATGCTTTCAGGGCAATGATGCAAACGTTTCCATCTTCATGACAGAATTTGTTGGTTGAAAGATGCTATCTACCCAGTGCTCTCACCTACTATTAAGTTTATGGCACTTTCGTTAAGGTTCAACACACAGGAAAGAAACCCCGGTTGATCCATTTGTCAGGAGGTTGGTTTGATATTGTTTTCTATCTACACAGATTTGGTTCTTAGAATTAAGTAGACGGCACTTCTTTATGAGCTCACACACATTCTTACCAAGGCTTCTGTCTTCACTACAGAAGTTGTGAGTTGAGACATGGTGTCAATACAGTGTTCCTGTATAGAGTGAAACAACGCGATTTATGCGTCTGTTTTCACAGACAGTTTTGCACATACTTCCGTTTTTATGACAGAAGACTGTGAGATGCAAGATGCTTTCTCTATGGTGTTCTTTCGTGGACTTCAGTATATGGCACTTTCCCTATGTTTTCTTAGACACCTGTGCCAATAGTTTCATCTTCACGACCGAAGATGTCAGGTGAATGATGGCTTTGATACAATGTTCTTCCTTGAAGATTGGTTAGTGGCCCTTATGCTTTCATTCCCACTCTGCAACATGCTTCCATCATCATGACAGAGGATGGGAGTTGGAAGACCCTTACCATGCTCTTCGTACTGAGAGTTACGTCTATGGCAGTTTCCTTAAGGTTCAACACACATATTGGAAAACCCTGGTGTCTTCAGTGATCAACGTTACCGTCTCTCTGCACAAACCTGATTCACTGAATGGAGTGATGGCACTTTCTTTTCATTTTCACACAACATTTTTGATCGGCATCCTCTTTTTTTGGAAATTTTGTTTGGAAATTTTAATATGCCTTTCTCAATATCTGATGGAAAAAGCAGACAAAACATTGGTAACAAATGTGACCTAATTGACGTCTATGTAATATTGCATAATACGTGCAGAATACATTATTTCCAGTGGTCATAGACTATTTACCCAAACAGATGATATGTTGTTCCATGAATCATGTCTACATTTTAACATCCTGAAACTAACTAGATTCTATTCTTAGGCCACCAAAGAATAGAGCCCGAGTCCTCATGAAAAGAAGACCAGGAAATCCCTCCATGTTTAAAAATTCAATGTAACTTTGCTGTATATCCTAAGGGTCAGAGAGGGAATCGCAATGGACATTTTCCACCTTTTCTACATCAGGGCTCACACACAATGGCCCTTTGTCTCTGAAGAGCACTGACTATCCTAACATAGACAGGACTTAAGCCTCCTATCAGAGTTCTGCATGTCCCAGGCACACCTGGCAGCCTTGACCTGTGCACACACACACCTCCCTCCAGCTTTCCTTTCTGGTGGCATTGTGTTAAGGTAGTCAACATAGCCATATGGAGATGAGAAGCTCCCCACTCCTAGTGATGATGTTGCTATTGTCCCCACTAGGCTAATAACATGATTTCTGAGAGAATTACAACAAAATAGCAGTTTCTTGACCTTCATGAAAGTGTGAAAATCATCTTGTGAGTCATCTTTTCGAAACACTGTTTCACCATGTGTTCTTTTCTCTGGAAAAGATATAGACCCAATGGTAATTATGGCTCCTGAGCACCTGCTCTTGGGAGAATCCATACTGGCTCTGAGTAGCATTCTCCCTCGTAAACTTCTCAACTGGGGTGTAGATAGAATGAGTCCCATTTTTATATGGATAGACAAAGGCTCAGAAATGATATGAATTACAGAGGATTTTAGTGTCAGAAACCTAAGTGTGATCTCCAAACTGACTCCAAATCCCTTGTTCTTCCATACAAGGTACCATTTTGCTCTACCCCTGGTCTTCTCAATCTGGAAACCTAGGAAGTATTAGGATTTTCTTGTTGTGTGGCCAAATGGAATGAATTCGGCTGCCTTTTCACCTCTGCCCATCATGATCATGAAGATAATTCTCTCAGTGGAGGACCTTTGAGTCGGAGACTTAAAGATCCCTAGGAATAGAGATACTATACTATTTTTCTGATATTAAAGTGACTGAGAGAACTATGCTTTTTTAACTGATGGAGGCTCTGGTCTGTAGAGTGTTCTGTAAGGTCGGAAATAGTATTTAAAGCAGTTAGCCTCTTCTATAGAGTGAGACAATGCTTCTAAAGATTTCCTAAATATTCCCTTACCTGTGATTATTTATTCCCAACCATTGTAGTGTTTCTATGTTACGATTATGATTTCATCAAGGCCAACGTTGCAGAGAAAGAACTTAGTGTATCCAGGGGCACTTTCGTGTTGTGACAGTGAGCTATTCTGTTGTATTCTGTAGTCCAAGGGAATGGTGCCAGACATCTCTAAGATGTGTAAAATTCTGACTGTAAATGATCTCTATGTTTCAGAGATTTGGGCAGGACAAGGGGAGGAGTCCAGAGACCATGAACGCCTCTGTTACCTGTGCTGACCATGGAGCAGGTAACCTTCTGTAGGGGTCCTTTGATGTCTCTTTACTATTGGAAAGGTGCTTTCATCTCACGTTCCTCCATTTGGTAGTGATGATAAGAGTAATTTTTATGTCATACCATCTGTGAGGCCTGATCTTGGCCTCCCAGGAAAGCTCTCCTTTAACATTTTACCCAGCTCAAAATGACTGGGCAAACCCTCAAAGCATGGGCCCTATTTCTGCCCCCAGCACTTATTGTCCATATGCATCAAAAAGAAAAAGAGAACCAAAAAATGCCTTTGCCAACATCAAGGTGAGAACACAAAAGAACCTTTCTTGCTCCCATAAGATTAAAGTCATACTGATTTGTACATACTGAAAACATAAGAAAAAGTCTGTCACTTTCTGGAACCTTCTTCCTCATCGTGATGTATAACTGTACGTAGCACAACTCAGAACAAATATATGACCCTGCCCTAAATGTTCCTTCCCTGGAGCACTCTCTTCTTTGTGAAGATTGTGTCTCCCAGGCAGCTGTCCTTGACTTGGGTTTGAATAAAACTCTCTTCCTTCCTCTCTAAAATGTTTTAAAAGGTTCCTTCATTTAGTGTCGACAATAACACTCTGTTTTCAAGTGAAAAATAAATGTTCCTGGTTCACAACCGCGACAGAACAGAAGGCCGGCTTTTCCTTCCTTCCCTGTAGAACTAAGCATGTGTATATAGATTGCAGCACAAATGGGCTCACCCTAGAAGGATGTTTTGAAGGTCTGAGAAGCACTATCCACTCCATGGGTGAGACAAGAAGGCAAAGCTATTCCCGCTTGGAGCATTCCTTTTGGCGCTTAAAATTGCCTTGGATATGCATAAAAGCATTGCATTTCCTAAAGCCCAAGGCTGGAACAGTCTGAGAGCAGCTGACCTTGCCAGGAACCAGGCACACCCTTGCAGGAAGGGTTGGTGCAGAAGGGAAGGGGCAGGGCTCTGAGGGTGGTCTGCAGCTAGAGGGGTCCGCGAAAGGGGCCGTGTGTGTGTGTGTGTGTGTGTGTGTGTGTGTGTGTGTGTGTGTGTGTGATTGCAGCCCTGCCCATGATCCCCGTCATGCCTGCTCAGGGCGTTTAGCCAAGGAGGTGCCTCCTGGACCTCTGCACTCCCAGAGTTGTGAGTCATGGGGCCGGTTGCCTGGCATTCAAGGAGTTGGAAGCATCATACTCCCCAAGCAATCACCCCATGGGGGTGGAGCTACGTCTCTGTGTGCAGATCCGGAGCAGCCCAAGGACACAGACCAGGAGCCAAGGAAGTGGAGTTTTGAGAGAGTGGACCTGTGGAGTTCCTGGCTGGGTGAGTTCATGCTGTGTGGCCATAGGTGGGCTTTCTGGGAGTAGGGGCACCCCGGGTAAGAGGCGGGGTTCTGGAAGGGCATGTTGAGAGAGTTCATCATGGAGACTCAGGTTTCTTTCCTTTTTCCCTTGAAAGTCTCTTCTGCCTAGTCTCCGTCAACTGGCCATACACCCCAGACCCAGGAACTCCAGGGCACCTGCTCAGCAAAGCTTTTGTGGGATGGTTCGAAGACATTCCAGGGTTTCCCGTGTTACCCAGGAAGAGCGAGAGAAAGGACCGCACAGTCCCCAACTTCAGTGCGGTGCCCCTGTCCCCTGACACAGTGCAGGTAATGGACCTTGAGCAGTTCCCCGAGTTCAGCAGGGTATTCCCTGTTCCCTCAGGCACAGGTGTGGCGCTAGGAAGGCCCAGAGCCGTTACCCAACTTCAGCATTGTGCTGCCTGTTCCCTGGGAATGGTGGCAATGGGCTGGGAGATAATTACTACTAAAAGACAAGTCTGTGTTTCCCCTTCTCCCAGAAACCACAGCAGGTGTGCAGGCTTTAGGTCTGAGGAGCTGCTTCTCCCTATCTGACAACACTTCTCTGCTCTGGCTCCGCGAGACCCGACGTTCTGAACGTCTGCATCTGAGTCAGTGAGGCAGCTTGACACGGGATCCAGCATTCAGAGAAAGCGGCAGGTCCATTTGGAGAAATGTCATATCCACATCAGGACTGGAAGTAAAACCTCTCATTAACCCACCATCTCCTGGGTTTTTCTCTTTTCTCTAGTTGAGCCATGAAGTAAAACTTAAGTAATAGTTGTCAGCGTTCTGAATTTGGTGAAGGAGGTACTTAGTTTCTGAGCTTGGAGCACTTTGCAGGGGATCCCATTTTCTCTGTTCATTGACTGCTTATGAATGTATTTTGAACAGCTGTTTCCTAGAAACACTCTTTCATTAGAAAGGGAAGGTGAGGTTTACTCTTTGTCTATTTTTAAGATATATGTTTGACAGTGTTTATACAGTTGGGTCTAAGATATGGGTGAGTGGCCACCATTTAATGTTAGATGGCCTTTTGTCGTCACATACAAATATGGATGATGTCTTTCCAATTGTCAAAGGTGATGTTTCATCACTGATTAGTCTTTTCATCCCAAGAGTTACAATGGGGGTCGAGGGAAAATTCAAAACTATTCAGAGCAGCATTTTCCTGTTTAAAATATAGGCTGGTGATGGGTAGTAAGGAGGGCACATATTGCATGGTGCACTGGGTGTTATATGCAACTATGTATCATCGAAATTTACTGTACTGTATGGACACTATAACACTATGTAATAAAAAACAATAAAAAAATAAAGGTAAACCTTGTGTATCTAACTATACTAGATGTATCATCTCGATATTTTGAAGTGCCATATTCAAACTGCTGTTTCTTTGGTGGTGGAGTCAGAGGAGAATCTTTGGGAATTCTTTCGATAGAGGCATGGTGGTGGCTTCAATTGGGTAGGCGACAGGGGCCCTGGGCTGAGTTCTGGAACTGCTTTAATGATGCTGGGTGAGTCAGGTTATGCCAAAGAGTGTCTGTTTCTTCCCTATGAGATTGACAAAAACCGACTTAAAACGGAAAAATCTTTCATAACGTGCAAACATGCTCACAAGTGCCTGTGCCAAGGTGAAGTAAATGCCATACACTGATGTGTAAGGGACCACAGTGCCCAGGCACAGTCTGAGCCCTTCCCTCATCCCGGCGGTTTTGCTAGCAGGAGTTCAACCCCAAGGAACACAGCCCGGAGACCCCTGGGGCAAAAACGGCTTCCGACGAACAATAGGTGCTTGCTGTGGAACACCTATCCCAAGTGGGGGGTAGCCAGGTAAACAAAATGCCACACACCCAGGTGTAAGAAACAGCACTGCCCAGGCAGGATCTAAGCCCCTCACCTCGTTGCTGTGCTTTGGGGAGCCAGAGGGACACCCGAGGCCCACGGGCCTGAGACCCGTTTGGCCAAAAGCCGGCTTCCCACGGAAACAGTTTTCCTGAGGTGCAGACCCTCTCACAAGTGGTTGTGGCAAGGTAAAGCAAATGCCATCCACGTCTCTGGAAGAAACCAAAGTGCCCAGCCATGTTCTAAGCCCTCCCATCCTCCCTGGGCTTCTGGCAGCCGGAGTGAAAAGAGAGGAGCACAGCACTGGGACCCGTTTGACAAAAACC